>NW_009619072.1:38474-63388 GCF_000690535.1 Cariama cristata | reverse complement strand
CGTCCCCGTCGTCGTCCCCCCTGAGAAGCGCAACACGCTGGACGTGGGCGAGGTGCTGAGCCAGGCCGACCCGCTCTCCCAGCTGGAGCGCTGGGAGCGGAGCAAGAGCAAGAACCGGACTCTGGATAACAGTGACCTGCATGGGGAGGGAGGGCCCTGCTGCCACCCATGAACATCGTCTGCTGCGCTTCTTCAGCGGCATCTTTGCCCGCAAGGACGGCACCTCTGCCCTCTTCGGCAGCCCCCACGGCCGGTCTCCCCGCGGCAGCTTCTCCCGGTCCCGGGCTTATTTTAGCAGCTCAGGAGAGCCACTGTGGACATGCAATCTAGCTCCGAGAGCATCATTGGGTCCCCCCACAAAGGTGCCCTTCCTTATCTCATCTTGGGGCGGGGGGTGTGTGTGTGTGTCTTCGCTGTAGAGCTCTGAATCGGTGTTAAGGGGTGCTAGGGTAAAAGGGCCTTTATGTAGGAGGAGAGGGAGATGCTGCACTGGGATATGTGATGGTTGTGTGCGATAATGAATATGGCTTGGTTTTGTCTGTGATAGTGCTTTCTCCTCCGGTCGATCGCCTAGCAGCTCTGATGAGGGCAGGTTAGGCTGTGTGCCTCCTGAACCAAAAAGCACTCTCTGGGCTGATTGATTGCATGTTCTAGGACAGCTGAGTGAAGCAAGTGTAGCTCATTTAATTATGGAGTGGAAGCTGAACTCCAGTGCTGCTGTATATAGGTCACTGGGTGGCCCAGTGCTGCACTCTTTCCCCTTTTGGAAAGACTTTTGTAATCCCGAAGAGGGGTCATGGTTCTCGGAAGTATGCCTGTTTGCTTTGGAGGAGTAAGTGAATATTGATGTAAACTTATTGTAAATCCTAAACCCCTTCTGTCACAAAAGAACTTAAACTGAGTTTGGTATTTTTGAGAAGCACAGCACAAATTTGGAAGCCGTGCTCTTTGAATTATTTTGTATAGGTGTGTACAACTCCTAAGCTAGCCAAAGTGTTGCTAATGCTGAGTGGAAATCAGATTGGGAGTTCTGGGATTCGTGGATCCCTAGGGTACACGAAAAATTTAAAAACTAACCGTACTGCGGGATGGAAGTCAAGAGCTGACTAGCTGCTTTCTGTAAGGATCTGAAAGGATCACGGTATCATTGACTGGGACACGTTAAACCAGAAATGCTGGTTGTGGAGCTTCGTTGTAAGACTGGGTGCTTTCTTCCTAGCTGTGCTTTTCAAATCTTTAATAGGTATCTGTGATGAAACACTTAACTAGTAATTACAGTAGCCTTTTTGCACAAAGCGCTTATCAAAGTGGCAAATGATCTTTGAGTCGCCGCTGTTCTAAAAATACGATTTTCAGTTAGAGAAGTGAAGCTTTCGGTAAGGCACAGGTAGAGCAGAGGATGTTGTAGAGGTGGGCTGGGGCGGTTTGTCGTGGGGAAGCACTAGCCAGAGCGGTGCTACCAGGCTGGTACAGATCCAGAAGTCCTGCTGCGAGTGGAGTATGCCCGGAGTTTGAGGCAGAAGGAGCAAAGCCAAATATTTAGACCTAGTAACTGGAGATTGTAATATTTTATTGATGTAGAGGCATTCATGTGGGCTTATAATAATCTTGACGGAAATTGTGGTCTGACCTTGGTTAAAGTTTGAGGTAACCACAACAGAGAGTTACTTCATACCACTATTTATGCCTATCCTGTGCCAATATGCTTAAACTGTTACTCTGTTTTAACAGCGTACAGTCATATACTCGGAGCACAGTCCTTTCAGCCCGGGCTAAGTTGAAGATTTCAGTTAATCAGTAACCATCGATAGGCAACATTAAGATGTTGTAGAGAGGTTTTTTCCTGTCCATGCTAGTATCAAATTTGTCTGGTGAAAGTAAGCTCTAAGTCTTGTTTTCCAGAAAGAATGTGTCCCGGGACCGGCAATGTGGCTACGGGTTGGTAGCGGTGTTGCAGGCTTGCGTTGCAGGTTGGCAGGTCTGGCACGCTCTGCCGCTTTCTCCTTTTTTCCGGAGAAGCGCAGTTAAGGCTTTTACTATCAGAAAAATGTCTGTGCACAGTTTCAGCTGTTGCTTATTGGTGTCCTCCAGAAAGTGTAAGTTTAAATTAATGTGTCTTTAATTTACCCTATTGTTTCGTAGGAAGAAAAGCTTGATGAGATGTTACAATTAGCATGCCAAATATATTTTAATATCGGAAGACTGGAATGCCAAGACTTGTGTATTTTCCTGCTTTAGTTGATGTGAAATTGGTATGCCCTTGACCATCCTCTGCCTGAATTTTGGAGTAAAGCTAGGGAGACAGGTGGAATCTTGATTTGAACGTTTGTGTCTTTTCCCCCGATGTAACCAGTGGCAAAAGAAAGTTTTATTGCTTCAAACTTGCTTCCCTTGGGCAGTTGATACTCTGCATGTTTGGTGCTGTGTGCGACTTACTTGACTTTGTACTTTCTGTGCAAGGCCTGCCTGAGTTCTGTAGAGAAAGTAGAAGTTTTAAACGGTGTACTTGTTGGCAAATCGACTTGAAATAATCGCCCAGATGTCACAATATCTGCTTGTGTGACATCTCTTGAAAAACTGTTCCTAACTACCTTAGGTAATACACTTTTGAACAAGCTGAAGTTACAACACTTTTAAAGCAAAAGAGTAAAGAATATTTAAATCTACATATTTTTTTATGTTACTGAGTCCTATTTATGCTGTCAAGTGGGTAAAGGTTGATTTTTTTTTTTTTTTTTTTTTTGGGGGGGTGGGGGAAATTATTCTTCACGGTGTCAGTAAACCATCTTTGGGCATCAAGCTTTTCCCTTTTCTGCTTGGAAACCCTGTTTGCCGTGGTGTTGTTGGCCTCAATTCCCACGTAAGCAACAATTCCCAAAACCTTTGCTATGGGAAGGCAGGGGATCTGAACACCTGATTCCCAGCTAAGATGAACTACAGTTCAGGTCATTTAAGTTGATCAAATTTTTTTCCTACAAGTTAACTCTTAAAAGAAGAAAAGCTGAAGGTACGGGGGGGAAGATGACGTGACCTATTTGCCAGCTGGACTGGTACCTGTCTTTTGGGTATTGTTCGTGGTCTGCCCTTTTGCGAGAATTGCAACATGTTAATGTAATGTCTTCTAGACTATGGAGGTGGTGTTAGCAAGCCTTTTTCTTCATGACTAGCTTTGCATTAAGAATACGTAAGTGAATTTGTCTCTTTTTAAATAATCACTATACGGTAGGCTAATTGTTTACCGATGCTGCTGTTCTAACATTGGAGTATTTTTCCATCTAAATAACAAATGATTAGCTTTGAAATTCACTTGTCCTTGATTTTAATAGATTATGTCATGGTATTCAACCTGTGAATTCATTTATTTGAAGCAAGAAAAATTCTTACATATCCACTGCCATTAGCCTGCCAAAAAAAAAAAAAAAAAGAGAGAGAGAAACGTCCATAAACTTCAAGACAGAGAAGCAAGAGAAGCTATTTTTGCCTTAAAACTATTTAGGAGAACTTGTCAAGGGGAATGTTGTTTCTCATTTAAACTCTTTTCCCCTTGAGGCCTACATGATCCTTTCATAAGGAGAGGAGCCTCTTGCTGCTCTGGAGGAGGAGGAGGATGGCTCTGGGGCAGTGAGGTTTTAAACCAGAATTTTCTTTTTCAGTAGTTCTCGCTTCTTGCTTTTGTTTGGAGATAACTTTGTTTGAATTACCCCTCTTGAATATATCCTAAACAGATTTGTGAATCAACATTGTAGACTATCAAAAGGAGTATCCCTGTAATGTGATAAACTGTTCTTTTGAGTTGTTTTTCCCCTGAGGTTTGAGAGTTAGTTTTAAGCTAGTTTGAGTTAGTTTTAAGCTCATATCTCAAATTCTCTACGGTTTATGGTCATGGGAAGTAGAGGGTCGCTGACGAGTGATCTCTGTTGGAGGCCTCCAGTGTTTTCTTGCAGAGCTTCACTTGAGAGAGTTGTTGTTAGTTCTGTGTCATCTCTTGCTTGTTACCCTGGCACGGTCGCTACGGTTCTATGCTGCTGGCGTTTCCAGGAGCTGCCCAGTAAACTTTCTGAGTGCTCGTGTGGGTGAGCAGACAAAGGTTTAGAGCGCGTGAAATTTGGGCAATGTGATGTAAATGGGTTGACGCTGGTCCCGTGTGGTTCCTCATCTTGTAGGCACAGGATTTTGGTGACCTGCGGGTGTAAGCATACTCTTTTTCAACCCTGGAGAGCCCTCTTCTGTAGTGGGCTAAAAAGTCTGCTAGGACTCTTCTTCTAGCTGCTTCAGTTACTGGGAGTGAGTGTTGTCTAGACATTGTTACGAAAAAAAATCTAGCAGATAAATAGGTTGCAGTTGGGGTTAAGTGTTGTCAAGCGTTGTCGAAGAGTTTATTATTATTATTATTGATTGGGTAGGTCCTGTGTCAAGCAAAATGAATGCCAGCTGCACTGATACAGCCGGATGATTAAGAACCGAACTGGTATTAAGGTCACTGGCTGAATTAGAGAATGAGATGGATTAATGTTTGCACAATATTGAAGTGTATGCCAGATGCTAGCAGTCATGATCTTTGTTTTTCTGTTAGCATTGTAAAGAAATGTAGAATTTCAGTGTTGCTCTGGATTAACTCGATGGTTAAATGCCTAATGGCGCTAATGGCTGACTTTCTCGGGACAGACCACTGAACACTTCTGAAAAAGCGTTGTGCAGGCATTCGTCTCCATTCCCTCACCACCCAAGCTCTGTAAATTAAATTAGCGTAGTTCTTGTTTTGCCAGAGATCTGCCTGTTGCTTGGTTTACCGCTGTCGGTGACAATGTTGTGTTGATTTAATGAAACTCTTGTAGATGACGAAAACACAATTTGCACAAGAAAAGGAAACATTTAAAGCATGATATTCTTGTTCTTTTTCTCCTAATTAGTTGCCTTGAATTTGAGGATGCTCAGTGTGACAAGGAAGATGAGATTACTCTAGAGCTGTTTCTAATCCTAGTGAGTCTAGAGTTAATGATGGAGCGTTTGGTTTTTCAGAAGGGATGTCTGTACATGGGGTGGCATGCGAGCTTTCTTCGGGGGCCGGAGGAAGGGTTTAAGTTCCTCGTAGTTGCTGCGTATAGAGGAGAACTTCAAACTTTGTTGCTTCGGCGTTAGCAATTCTTCATTGGATGTGATGGTCATTTTGCCCTAGAGAATGGAATCGCTTGTGTCGGATGCTGACCCCTTCCTCTATTTAGTAGTTATGCAGCCAGAACTTTGAGTTGCTCCATTTGGCAAAATACAATTTCAAAGTGGCACGTGGCGTGCTACGCAGCATCCGGAATCGCTTGTGTCGGATGCTGACCCCTTCGTCTATTTAGTAGTTACGCAGCCAGAACTTTGAGTTGCTCCATTTGACAAAATACAATTTCAAAGCGGCACGTGGCGTGCTACGCAGCATCCACTCGTTAGTGGTGTTGCTTTCAGATCTGGGATTCTTAGGTCACCGCTGAAGAATCACTTGGGTGTATCTGAACGAACAGTTTGGCTCTTTTCAGCAGAGCTAATTTTAATACTACTGTGCTGATGACCGCCGGTAGTTTAATACAGATTGCCGAAGTACAGCTTTCCAGTTACCAGATGATTTGTGCAAGATGATAGCTGAAATAGCATGGAGCCGTGGTTTTCTTTGGCGCGGTTATAGCCGTAGAAATAGATATTTGGAAAGCAGAGAGCGAGTGCAAATGTCTTTCAAACGCCTGTATGTTCATTTTCACTTTGAGCTGCGTAGGGTTAAAAAAAAAGTCATTAATGCAGAATGTTAATGTAATAGTGTTGCTTTTGATAATTGGTGTTAGGATTTCCCCTAGGCAACTGCAGTAAACACAGAGGGAAAGGCGGTTTCTGCCAAAAAATACAGAATGGGTTTTTTCATGTGTGAGGAAAAAGAAATGTCAGTATATTGAACTTGAGAAACTATCATCTATTTTGTTCATGAAAAGCATCCAACATAAAGCGATTATCTTGATGGCAGTTTCAAATAGGGCGTTTGATGATTTTGATGTTTCAGACTGGTAGATAATGACAGTGTTTGAGAAATACTTTGGCTTTATTGACAAAATAGTACCAAATGTTTTCTTAGAACAAAACAGGCGACAAATACCATCAAGATAATAAGCATACAGTGCAATGTAGCTTCCTACTTTTTTTTTTAGTAATCACAGAAGACATTAATAACATTTAAATGGTGAGCCTTGTTATTTATTGAGGTTTTCTTTGAGGACAGGGCGGAGAGACCTGGCTTTCCGTGCTGCAGCTGGTGGTCTTCAGGAAGGGCTGTAATCCGTTAGGAACGGGCAGGGCCTGGGGGCAACGCGTTTGTCATGAGGGTCAGTTTCTGCGTTGGTTAATAGTCTTGGGAATCTTGACGGGTCTAATTTGAAGGAATACTTCTGGAGTGGGTTCACTTCGGTTAACGTTTGACTTCATGGGTAGTACTTGTTTTCATATGGTTTGGGTTACTTTGAGGTTGCACGGATGAAGACGTAAAGGTCGCTTGTCTGAAGTTATAACACAAAGTAAATCTCTCTGTGTATTAAGACATTACAGAAAGGCCTTTACGAGGAACCCCCGTAGGATCTGGCCGTAATGTCAGATACAGTAATTGTGATTTATGAGGTAGGCACATCTGTATTTCCTGGTTGTAAATATTCCACTTGGGTGGTATAGGAAGTTATATCTAATTGATATGGGACACATTATTTACAAATTACCTGAGACCCATTATTTATAACAGTATTTTCACTAGCTTATAGATGGAGAGAACTATTAAATACAAAAAATCAGTAATGTCAGTTCTAGTTACATCAAACAACTTTTAATTTTAGGTGAATTGATGATGTCTGTTAACTCCTGAGCTTGGTGAAGTTAATTTCAGCCTTGGAGGTTCTTGTTAAGAAATAATGCAGAAGGTTCATGGAAAGATCCTGGTGTTAGCAAAGGGTGTTAGCAAAATGCAGTGCGGTTGGAGTGGCTGTGAGCTACGCTTCCATTTTCTGAATGAAGCCCCGTAGCAGATCTTTCCTTCTTGGACGTGTTAGATGCTGATGTTTTGCAACTTGGATATGAAGGGGAACTCAAATACTGTGCTGGCTGCTGCCAGCTCCTGGTGCTTCCAAGTTATTTATAATACTTCTTTATTTGTTTGCATGTGTTTGTTCCGTCGACTTGTCTGGCTGGTTTGATAGAGAATCTGGGTTCCTAAAAATACTATTTTTTGCTTGTGTTGGACTTGGTGTGTACGTACATATACACGTGTGCTTTTTGAGAAGAGGACTCTGTAACATTGCTGCAATTTTTTTCATCTTATTCCCATGCAAACAGACGCTTAATGGCAGTGCTTATGTATTAAATGCAAGGGAAAACTATTTTAAAAAGCGGGTGCTAAACCGCTTCGTGCAGTTGTATTTGTGATTGCGTTTGTAAAGATATGTAATGCATCTATCAAGATGTGCTCGCTCCTTAATTTCTCTGCTGCTTTCTGTAGGTGCATATGTTAATTGGGTTTTAAGAGAATGATGTTTCATCTTTATCTTGGCGTGAAATTAATGAGTTACTGCTTACTCTGACTATTAAGTGGCACTTCAGGGGTTTTTTTAGATTGAACCCTAAAAAAATCAATGGCCCTTTGCACTGCTGGTGTTGCTGTTATGGAGCATTCTTCCAGAGATGACGTCTCACCGTAGCGTCCAAAACCCAAAGCCTTCTTTGGGATGAGTGTCGGAATGACACATCTCCTGAAACATCTCTTGCTCTTCCAGGGCCGTTCCTGCCTTTGTATCAGGGGTAGACTGCCTGGGAAACTGGGATGTTGACCTAACTCTTCCTTATGCAACATCCTAACTCAGAAGCTCTTCTGTTCACTGATACAGAAATATTTATGTTGGCAAGGCAACAGCTTTTCTGTTTCAATCTCTGCATCCTGCAGGGAAAAACCTCTCATTTTGTACTCATGGAGGGTACAAGGTTTACCTTTTCTGTAGATTTAATTGTTAAAGTTGTTAAGATTCAGTGTGCTTTGCTCTTCACAACTTTAGGGGATTGTGCTCAGGACTTGGAGAGAAATTTGATTTTTCTTCCCCTCACCCCGGGTTGAAAATCACCCATTTTGCCACATCCTTGGCTGCAGATAGTTGGTTTCCTTGCTTGGGCTGATCTTTCTCACAACCCAGTAGGGCAGATCGTTCCTGGCTGTCACTGGCGTCCCTTCCACTGTGTGCATGCTCTTGTCCCCTCCTCCTGAGCTGTCCTGTATCTCTGTTAGAGTACTTTGTTATAATTCCTGTCTTAAAGTTCATTTCTTTGTTGCCTCAAGTATTGTTATGGTAGAAAATAAATACATGATGGTAACTTTTTCCAACCGATCCGTGATTTTATACACTGACTTCCATCTTTATTCCTTGAAAACAAAGGTGATGGTTTTCAATAAATAGCCAAAAGGACCAAAGTCTTGTTGTCTAGTGACAGTGCTCAGGTGGGAGATGAATCCATCTATGTCTATTTTTAGTTTTCCTGTGAAGGGAAAGCAGGTGGTTCTGCCTGTGTCTGGAGTTGGCTTCAGACTTTTGTGACTCCAAATGCTGGACAATGGAAATCTCAACATGAATGTTTTCCCTGTTGAAAAAGTTATTTTGCTTTAGCTTCAAATAGACTCTAATCAAAAGGCTAAACTAAGCAACTACATTTATTTTCAAACAGGTATGATTTTGTGTATTATCAGGGAACTGCTGGGTCTGTGTAATATGCTTCCGAACACGTATGGGAAGAGGTGTCGGTGGTGCCATGTGGAGTGAGTAGAAGTATAAGCATGTCGTCTTCTATAGGTAGACCTTCCTTGAACTATTCAGATGGCTTTGCTAGTCCTTAATCTCGGTATTTCACAGAAGCGACACCCATAATTTTTTCTTTATTGTTATAAAGGATGTTTGGTTCAATGTCCTCAGTATGCATTGCGTATTGACTACCAGTTTGCTAGTACAAAAAATGTCCTCGGTTGTTAAATTTATCAATGAAAAATTTGTTTCAATAAGAAGAGGCTAATTTCTGTCCCCAGGAGAACGTGTTATTTTTGATTTTTGTCCTGTTGGCGATGAAGTTCCTCAGATTTACTACAACATTGCATTGGGCAGGCTTGTGATACTCAAAAGTTAATGTGAGTGGCACAGGGCGAGGGAAGTTTTAATTTCCACATAGAGTTGTGCATCACAGGCTTGTTTCCCGAGTGTCAAAGGAAGAAGACGCCACTAAAGGACTTTTGTCTGAAAAAGACCTTTTGAAAGCAGTGATTGAAAGTACATGGGAGTGAAGGGTCCCTTCCAGCTGACGTTTGGGGTGTTGTTGCAGACGGTGCCGTCTCTGTTTGGGCGTAGGTGTGCCAGGCGGCTGCCAAAGGTGGCCGTAGCTATTCACACCTACCTTCAGAAACCAAATCAATAACATATCTCGTCGGTTTGGGTACTGGTGAGGAAGCAGAACCTTGGAAACGTGAGAAGTGGTTAGTTTTCAGTGCCGTTGGTGTGGTGTGTGTATTAACGCAAGAAAACGGTGCGACGTGGGCGCTGTCTTTGAACAAGGGTAATGCTGGCGCTTCTCAGAGCTTGACCCTTGGGGCTTGCTTGTTGATGGCAGGCACGGCCGGTAGTTCTCAAGGCACCGGCTAACCTGGACGTTAGCTAAATGCCATGGAATGCCAGCAGTTCTGGGTAAAATAACATTTATTCGTTTAATCTCTTAAAAATATCTGAGCATGTCTTATATCTAAGAAATTCTTCGATGTTTTTGAGTTAGCTGAAAAGGCAGTGCTTAGTGCAGGTGATGGTATTTGAGGTGATAATGTTTCTGTGAATGAAGAGATGAACTTCACGTTCTGGGTTAGGTGGGAATGGGGCCTATCTGGGAGGGAACATGGAGCTCTCTGAAGAAATCCTTGATTTTCAGTTTAGATAGCTGCAAAGTTTCCTGGATGACTCGAGGTGAAGTTGTTACAAAGTTGTTTGATAGGCTGTGAAAAGAGTAGGTTGACATCAGATAAGAGAGATCTATGTTTGGCGCCTTGACTTTGTGTATAAAGATGTTTAAGCAGGCTTGGTTGTTACTGAATGTATGTACCGTAGGCATGGAGATGCTGTGAGTGCATTCAGCTGCATTGAGAACGCGGTTGTGGGAATCCTCCCCTTTTCTTGCCCCTTCTTATCTCTTGGTCTTATGAACTTAATGGGTGGGGAGCGAAAAAGCAAAATCATGTAGTTGGTTTGCTTTTTGCTCCGACTTAAGCATTCCTGAGATGATTTCAACCATTTAATATTACCATCTGCTTTACCTCTTCGGTCAGGCACCTTGGGTTTGTGGAAGCTCTGCGGCAGCGAAGAATTAGGTGTGCCTTCTGATGCCTGCGTGCGAGTGCATGACCTGGTAATGCAGTTAACCTCCAGCCCTTTGAACTGACTCTGGTTTTAACCTGCAGCAGGGAGGAGACTTTGTGATAAGTAGAGGCTGATCACAGGGCACTGCGGTCATCGTCAGACTTGTTCTTACTCTAACTGCCATCTTCCTCCAGTAAACAGAACTGATGGAATGAAAGAAGTTTTTCTGAAAAGCATTTTGAGAGATTTCCACATTAAAAAAAAAATAAAAAAATCTACTGTCAGGAGGTCTAGATGTTTTTCAGTTCAATCGGGCCTGTAAGATAAAAGCACAATGGCTCCTGTTTTATAACGATGCTGTAAAACTGTATAGTTTCTACTCTGACAAGTGATGTCCTTCAGTTTAACTGCGGTTTAGATATCAGAGGTCCTGGACAGACACGCTGTTTTCTGTCGTAAGGTGGTTGTGCTGTGTTGCCTTGTCATCAGGTCTGTGTATTTCTGCCATGATTACCAAGTTACGCTTCAGTGGTTAAGCTAAAATAAAGAGATTTTTTTATTAGTTCTCTCAGTCTGTGTAAGAGCAGTTTATAACCCAAAATGCCCTACTCAGTCTTGCGGTTTACTGGCAGAAACAAATTATCTTACCTTTGAGGACAGTGAGGATTAAAGTACAGGTCTGTTTTTGTCATTCAGCTGTAGGCACATCCTTCAGAAGTGGTCATCTTTCAAATAGATGCTTCTTGATGTGTGTAGATGCTTCAGTAGATGCTTCTTGCACTTGAAGCATTCTCGATCCAGATCCTCCTGGATAGAGGAGCAAGATGCCAGTACCGCTCATGATTTTTTCCAGAATCTTCCACCTAAGTCTCAGCTAGAGTAGCACTGGTATTTTTATTATCTGTACTAGATGCTTTGTTTAAGGAAGAGAAAGTTTCTGTGGGATGGATTTTACCGGACCTATCTATGGGCAGTTTTCATCTGATGCCTTTCAGACCCATTCTGATTTGGGTGCAGTGATGAAGTACCAATGCTTGATTTGGAGGGACTTTTTTGTCCCTTCTGAATCAAGTCTGAAGGTCGGCAGGGAATGAGGAACTGTTGATGATGTTTATCTGGAGACTGGAAAGCCTCTTAGTTTTGTTCATTAGCCCTTTTCTTCAGCTTGTCTGCTGCAGAAATTTGTTCCCAGCCCAATTCCTTACCTTGGCTGTTCGTCCCTCTCGATGGCAGGAAGAAGGTGATGCTGCTGCTGAGATGTCTGCCAACATCTGTCTCTGCTTCACACAACTGCTGGAACATCTGCAGAAGGATTAGGATGGTTACTCGCTGTCCTGAGGGCTCCAGGTGGTACACGGGAGCATCTGGGAAGTAGGGCTTTTCTGGAATTAGTTTGGTAGGAGAAACAGAAACCGGCATTTAAAATTAGAGACTCCAGAAAGAAGTGGGATTTGGTTGCTGTGTTAATTACAGTTTCGCTCTAGGTAATGGTTAAGTGTTACTATGTTAACTCCCTCCTATGGTTATGTGCCTTTTCCCATCAAAATGGAGGTTCCGTTGTGCTTGTGGGTTATGGACTTCCAGTCATATGTGTTAGTATGTAATGCAAGCACGCTATACGCTATGCCATTCAAACTTAACTATGAAATCCCTGCAGGCCCTTAATGTAGGTGTGGACACGTTGTGGGCTTTCACCTAGGAATCCTTTTATTCGGGTGACTTAGAAAAGAAATAAGCACACTGAAGGAAATTGTTATTAGAGTCACTCTGGAAATTATTTTGGCAGAAGCACAGGCAAACTGCATCAGGGTTTTCTGCAGTAACCCCCTGTCCCTTCTTTAAGAAGAGGTGTTGGGATGAAGCTCCTCTTCTTTATACTTACAGAATATGTTCCTGTCACAGCTTGCCTTAACCTCTACCCTTGCGAAGTATGTAAGGAATTGACTGATAACAAATGCCTTTCCATCCCCAAATAAAGAAGAAATCCAGTGTGATCCAAGCATGCATGCTAGTTTGTATTTTTAGGGCCCCCAGGTTGAGACATTGATTGTAGTCAATGTAACGCTGCCCATATATAGCGTGGATAAAATACGAAGGAGAGACAATACCTGTTTTGTGTGAAAGTACTCCTGATGTAAACAGATCGGTGTTGGGGGCTTGACAGCGTTTAGTAGTGGGTGATGGAGCTGGTTACTATATACTACTGACTTAGAAAAATGCGTGTAATCCTGTTTCCACAAGCACAAGATTTTAGTAGTCTTCCTTTAGGTTTTTTCAGAGTCGTCATTCTGTCTCAAAATACTCCCCTGCTTGCACGGTTGTGCTGCAAGTGTTTTGCTGGTGGCTCCTGGAGTGTGTGTAGGGCTTTCTCTTGCTCCGTGTTGGCTTTTCCAGCCCTGGCTGCTCTCATGTCTGCATACAGTCTCCTTCACCAGCCCACTCACATGGCTGCCACTGATGCAGTGGAGGGAAGAAAAAAAAAAAAAGAGAAGAGGCATTTAACTGTTTCTTCACGCCTGCTACAAGACAGAGCGCTGCATTGCCCGTGGAAACTCAAGTGAGTTTTGCGAAATCATTCCATCCATAAAATTCTTAGTACCACTGGTTTTTGCGTAGTGCATGCACTCCGTTACAGCAGGGTTCAAACTCAAAAGTAGAAAACTCATTTCTTTTTTGACCCGATCCGACTTCTTTTCTTGCAGAATAATCCTAGGAATGTGTTGCTGCAGTCACCACAAACACTGCTGGCCTTTTCTGTTTACATGTGCTGTCCCTTGTCCTCCACCGCTGTACCAGCGTGACAAACAGCTCTGGCAACGCCATCGGTCCTCCGGGGAGGATGCTGGAAGTGGTTCTTGCAGAGCTGCGCAGTAAAAACTGAACGGAAATCACAGCAAAACCATAAAATATCTATATTTTTCCGGTTAAGGTTAATAAAAATGGATTTCTGAATATTTTTTTTTTCATTCATTCATGAGCCTAACTTTAATAAATACTTGACTAACAAGCTGTGAGTGCTGGATGAGAGCTCAAGGAGCTGCACGTAACTTGCACAAAAGGCTTCCCAGATACACCAAGGCTACGCTTGTACTCAGACGGCTGCGACTTAGTTTACCTTGTCAGCTCTTGTAGTCTTTTCAGCCAATCTCAGAGGTTTGGTTTTTTTAAGTTCCTTTTTTTTTCAATGACTTGGCATTGTTTGGGGGTGTTCCATGTGATTTATTTACACATATATAAAAATTAGTTCATTATATATATAAAAATACATATAAAAATGAAGTCTGATTGCAGTGTCTTTATTTCAGTCACACTGTTGTGCATATTTAATAATTTTATGGCTGTGTGTCGAGGTTAGTGAACTGCCTGATACGAGTTTGGAGTCGAGCCATGCACTCTGTTTCTTTCCATTCCTGCACGCTTTTTTTCTGGGCTTGGGAGGCAGGAAAGTTTTGAGTTATAAAAGCACTTGTGTTAAACTCCAGATCGTGAAATCACTTAAAGTCAGTTTTACCATCTTCATTTCTTCATGTTTGCTTAGTAGAATATGCATCCAACAGGCCAAACCTAGGAAAATATGATTGTGGAACCAATAAAATCAGCTGAAGATTCATGGATGTTGAAATAAGCAGTCTTTTTGCACTCTTCTTTTTTTTTTTTTTTTTTTCATTTTGATGTCTTGTTTTTTCCAGCAGCTGACTTAAGCTTAAAACCTTGAGCCTCAAAGTGGTTGAGGCTTTTTTGTTTGTTTTTGTTGGGGGTTTTACGTTTTGGGGTGGTTTTTTTAGGGCGTCTGTCAGATGTTGGCAACGCTTTTGGGGACATGATAGCTAGTACACGAAGCAATGACGGTTCACGTAAACGCAGTTTGAATTACAGCATGACTTTTGAAGTCTTTGAGTTTCTGGTCACCTGAATCTTCAGGAATGAGTGTGTCATTTAATTTCTGTAGCAGATTTTTGAGCTGGAAACTAAGGCTGTTTAATTTTTGTATCAAGTAAGAGATTATTTAAATATAAGGTATTCTTCGAGAATTGCAACGCTTGCATTGTAATTCTCCTGAACTGCAGTTTTTGAACCTGCAGGAGGTTAGCAGCCCAGTTGGGGCTTTCTTGTTGACATCTCGGGCATCTGACTGGACTTGTACAGATGCGGTCAGCATATTCTAGTCCTGCTGTTAGGCCAGCATACGTGAAAAATGAAAGGCCGAGTTCACGTTTTCAGTAGACTCTTGTGCTGTTGGTAGCTTTTGTCCCTGAGCATGTTATCAATCACTTCTGGAAATAATTTGGAAATTACTGCAAAGAACTTCAACAGCCTTCGAATTGCTGCAAGGAGAAAACATCCTGTGCTGAAGGAGCCTTCAAATAATGGCATCATATTTCTCCTTTACTGTTGATTTTATATTTAGGGGGAGGTGGGGGATTTTTATGGTTTGGAGTAGCTCGGCTCACGTTTAAGTATTGCTCTTTTGATAAAGAGTCTGCTTTAGCATAGCTTGAGGGGCTCAGTCTCCCTCTGATTTTTTTGGCATGGGTATTCTGACTTTTTTACTGCAGCGTTATGGCATGTTTAATGTGAACGTTTGTCCATAATGCCAGTGGATATCTTGTTCGTATTTTGGAATAGATGACTGACTTTCTGAGGATCTAATTGGCAAATGTTTTCGTGGTAATTTCAAAATACTTAATGCTTGCTGTGCGTTTGTATTGTCTAACAGGCTGAAATACTGACTTTCAAATGCAGCGTCTGCATCAAAGTATCAGAAACTTATATCGCTTTTTCTTTCACTTAGGCAGAAAATCTTGTAATTCGTAATCTGATTAATTTTTGACATTTTATTCCCCAAATTTGAAATGGATTATGTCAGCTTTCGGGTTTTTTTAATGTGATTTCCAACAGTTCCTGTTGAAATTCAGTGTAATTCCTTCTTTTCTTTTCTAAAAGTGATCAGTAAGGATTGTAGTGATGTTTCTATTTAATATTTAAGATAAAGTGCGTGACTCTGCAGACGGACTGTTTTACTATCTGAGTTCACCTTTCGGCTTTCGTAAGCTGGCTTTTTCTCTCCATGGAAATGCCCCCTCCTTCAGTTGTATGAAGTGCTCTTGGGCTGCAGCTGGCCAGGTCCCCTCTCGTTCTGGAGGTAAATTTTTCTCTTAGCATCCTTTGGGATGCGTGGGAAGATCGTTGTCCGGTTGGATAACCAGCAGAACTGGTCTTTTTACATTGTTGGGTTTTCTCATTGTATTTTTTGTGATAACCTCACTCATATTTCTCTTAGCTTCAAGAGTAGTGAGACTTCTACAATATTTCAGGCTTTGAGGAGACAGCTAAATGAAATTTGAAGTGATGTCTGTTTGATGTGACATGCAGTAGGAGCGGTGGTACTTTTCCTTTTCCCCTTGGCAGTCGCTTTTAGATCAAAGGCAAGCTGGTGTGTGGCGGGTGTCCATGTCTCTAACAAGAAAAAAAAATTAAAACTTCAGCTCGCCTTCCGCAGCGCAGCAGGTTTTGGGCTAACGGGCAGCAAGTGATGATGAAATCTGGAAAGTAATAGGAAAGTAGAGCAACTTTGTGTTTACAAATTTATTGACTACTAACATGCTCAGCTAAGTCTTCTAGTGAACTGTTGTTGCAGGAAAGTAAGCTTTGCTGGTGTGGATTGGCGCAGCAGGTGATGAATACTTGGGAAGGATGGAGGCACAGGCTTTATGAAACAGGTTCTCTGCATGGATGGTAAAACTTGGGACTACTTGAATAGTAGGTGAAAACTTGGTGAACAGGCAGGTAATAGATACTTTAAGGTGCAATGGTACAGAACTTAGAGTGATCAGAGATTTTCAGTTCACTCAAGCCGTGATCTTGAGTAGATGTTCAATGTAGAGGCACAATTTTCAGCCTAAAATCCATGGTGGGTTTCTTACTCATTGCATTTATCTCAGACTTTTCCTTTGTAGAGACTTGTCTGGACAGAGACTTCATTCAGTTAGTCTTTGAGACCTCTCTGTGACTGCCTGCTGGGTTTTGTGTTTGTTTTAATGGAGGAAAAAGTTGTAACTGGTTGAATTATTTAAAAGTGGATTGGGTGACTCAGTTCAGTAGTCAGAGGTGCTCCTGGTTGGCAGGAATACGTGTATGTTGGGGTGATTATGAAATCATGTTGTGAGATGTGCCCCCCGAGACCATCCTCCCATTTGTCAGGCAGACAGGATTGAGTTTGCTGGTTTAGTTTATGCAGGCAGTGCATGAGCTTTCCAAAAAAACTCAGGTGAAAGGCAGCCTGTGTGATGGGTGGGTTTTTCGGATGATACTGATTTCTACTGCAAGGCTGACTGTGCATTGTTCATCTAGCTCTTTGCTAGATAATTTTGTTCTTGGCTATTAAGATGCCTAAAACCATTTAATAGGTAACATAGTTTGAGGTTTTTTTTTTTTCTGATATAGCCTCAGCATAATTTCCAATGATGACAATCGCTTTGAACTGTTACAGATGACAAATATGTCTGATTGTATATATACACACCTTGCTTAGCTATTTACAAACTGCATGCAAACAGTTTCTGCTAAGTGTACATCGTGTATGGGATAGAACAGGGCATGTTGAACACGTACGTCAGCTGTAACGATGAGCAGGGTTAAATAAAATTATCTTAGGAGAAGCATCGAGGCAGCATTTACGGGACCTGGAAGCATCCGCTGCAGGCTGTCTCGGAGGCAGCAGTGATGCAGGGGCTTGACGGAGAGGGCAATTTGACCCAAATGGAAGGTAACGTTTCCAATTTGTAAGTGCCTGCTGTCCAGTTCTTTTATAAATACAATAAGCTTGTATTCAGCATTTAATTTTGTAATGCAAGCTAGCGAGGTGATCCTGCCTAAAATTGCTATGTGCCTTTTCACCGTTTTCTTAGCCTTATATAGGTTGTACAGCTGCTACCAGAGGAAAGGGCAGCGTGATTTGATATTCTTATTCCATTAGGTTTCCTGATAACTTGTGGCCCCAGTGAACTGGCCGGTCCCAAACGATATGTAAATATTATGCACTTGTACCGGAGGCTGGCATGGAGGCAGATAAGGCGAGCAAATTGTCATGAGATATTCATCTTATTGTCTGAGTAAGAGGAAAATGAGTTGGACAATATGGATTATCTGAAAACCGTGTTCTTTTGCCGTTTTTACTGCGCACTGGAAGAACTGCGTTTTAGCATAAATAAGTACAAGCTCCTAGAACTGTTGATTCTGGTTTTCTTTTCTAGTGGATATTCTGTTATATACCCAGATGCATCTTGTCGAAGCATTAACGTTAACCGTGGTGTCCTTTTCTCCCTGAGTTGGCAGTAGTTTACGTAGTATGGTGGAACACCACCTTTTAAAGGCTGATGAATATTTCTGTGAGTCAGCAGAGGCATGAGTAATGGGTGGTTCTCAGCCCTTAAGGAAATACTTTCACAAGTGATAAAGGTGAAGTGTTAATTGGAACCAGCTGATTCGTACTGTGTTACCTCTGCCTTATATTAAATGGCCTGGAGACTTGTATTTCAGATGTTGTGAATCACCCAAACCAGCTATTATAAAATGAGTTGGGTTTTCTTGGCTGGCTCTTGTTGGTATTTAGGATATAGAAGGTTTTATTTATCCTGAAACATGGAAGAGTGTTACAGTTGTGTGGAATGGAGAGATTTCACTGCTGGGAATATCTCATTTTTAGAGTTATAACCAGAGACATAGGCCTGTCCTCTTGTTCTCCTGCATGTATGGATAGTGAGCACATCTGCTTAACCTGAAGACTTCTGTACTAAACTAACTTTGGATTCCCCTAAACAGAATATACCGAGCAGGAGGCGCGTCGTTTTTCCAGCTCTGTTCTCCGTGAGGTACAACTTGCTGCTGTTTTACTAATCGTGGGGTAGGTGACTTGAGCTCTTGAGGAGAAAGAAATCTGGAATGTGGTTGAAGCAAGGGTACAAGCATCCTCTGGGACCAAGTTTCAAGTGGACACTTGTTGCCTTCTTAGAAGAACCGATCTCTAAGATGGCAGTGGCAGTACGTGACACAGGTTGCCGTTTAAGTGCACTGGCTAAGGCAGTTGTTAAACACATGCTCAAGTGTAATTTGTGCATTAGATTTCAAATTTGGCTTCCCTCCCCTTAGTTATTGAAATATTGGAAGCTTTAAAGGCACACTGAATGCAGAATGAAAAAAAAACAACACGGTATCACAGGTGAGTTTGGAGGTGTGTGTTTAACTGCGTGGCAGAAAAGTGCTTTTTAAAGTAGCCTGGCGTGGCTTCCTCGAAGTCCAGTTGCTTGTTGATGGTGATACCTTTGAGCCTTTCGTAGTGTGATGGGTTAACTGGCTCCGGCGAGGTGAAATTTTCATACGCCGTACCTTTGGGAACACAATTTCCTAGAGGAAGATGAACACAGTTAACTTGGAAATACGTGTTTTTCCTTCAGTTTTAAAATCCTTCCCTTTCCCTCATGCCTTTCACTGTTAATTCAGGCTTTTGTTATCTTCTGAATAGTATCGTTAATTGACAGTGTAACCTGCAGGATGGTAACAACCCCCTCACTTCTATGAATTAAGTGGAAAGGTCAGCAGTGGCAATTAAAAATGCATGGTTTTACTACCATGTCAGATTCCTTAAAATAAAAATAGGCGTGTCTATTAAAATTTGAGTTTAACTCTGCTAGGGTATTTCACTTATAAATGATGGCTATTGCTCTTAGGATAGAGTGGGTGGAAAGTGGTATGTCCTGCACAGGCCGTGGTGGGAGAAGGCTGGAGTTGGTGTAACTTGTGTTTCGGATGCATCCTGCTGCTGCTGCGGGGCAGACATTGCAGGGCATACCCGTTGGTGGAGAACTAAACCTCCAGCTGGAAAACTATTAGGCAGATAACTTTTTTAGGTTATCAGTAATATCTAGCTGGGCTTGTGAAGTTTATTGTCGTAGAGGGTGTCCGTGCCCGCCCCAGCATGGCAAGGCGATGCGGTTGAAGACAACTGCGAAAGTTCCCTGGCTGCTCTACGGGGAATGAAAACCTTGGTGCTGGGGAAGAAATCGCTGTACTGTTGAGATTTGGTTTATGTGAATGTCCTGTAGCATTTCAAATGATGAAATTATCTATTCAATTATTACTTAATCAAATATGAAAAAGCCACTTCCAAGATAGAGCTTTTAGCAGTGCTGCATGGGTAGTTGAGCTCTGGCTTGCTCACGCAGTCTCAGTAAAAATGTTGGAAGGATGAAGTGCTAAAAATACGTTCTTAACCCCACAGCAGTGGTTTATGTCGGCCTTCCCGAAGGAACGAATCCCTTTAATTAGTAAGACAGTGAAGTTTATTTTGGGGTTTGCTTTGTTTTCAGTTTGGGACGTGAAGTCTTATGCACTGTCACTCGGAAAATAAAATCCTGTAGCTGTGATGGGGCCTGCTGGGGCTGTTGGCAGCAGCTGCAGCGTGCGCTGCGCTCGTCCCGCTGCCTGCCTTTGCCTGGGAAAAAATAAATCTGTTTAAATGGGGAGGAGGAGCCAAAAATTGTTTTGATCTGCACCAGTAGCTGGTTTGGTGTGCTAACCGCATGCTGTCTCCGTATATGCTGTCCTAAGGACAGTTTGAGTTCCCCTTTTGTGATGCACATGCAGCTTTTGGTAGCACCTTGGAAGGTGAACAGAAATTGTCAAACTTGTTTGAACTGCAAAAAAATCAACGCAGACATCAGTCAGGTAGATATGTCAAATCTCGTCACTGCTGTCCCGGAGAACAGGATTGTCAAAATATTTGAGATCTGGCTGGCTGGTGTGTGTTGTCCTTTGGTTTACCCTCTCCGGGTACCGTGTGGTGGTCTGACGGAGGGTGATGTGGAGAGGCCAGAGGATTTTTCATAGCGCGATGGATTTGGGGAATCAGAAGGGAGGTCCCCAAAATGACAAAAATGGAGAAATGACCGTGTTTGCCCCCTGAAGAGGAAGCCTGCGCTGTGTCTAGCTGGAGCGGAGGGGGAAGCCTGCGCTGTGTCTAGTTGGAGCGGTGGTGCGTGCGGTAGCAGGACGGCCGTCCCAAGGCTCCAGCAGAGCGGCTTTACGCAGGGGGTAGAGCTGGTCCTTCTGATTGCCAAGCTGCTGCAAGCACGCATTTAGCGTAGCGTGTTCTCCTGCCGCTTTTTGGGTGGTTTTGTTGAGATACTTAGACTGTAGCTGTTTGCCTTCTGTTTTTCCACTGTACTCCTTCCAAATGGCTGGGTTTTATTAGGGGTTTAAGGCTGCACTTGATTGCGTTAATTATTTTTTTTAAGAGCGTGTGGTAGCGTTGTTGCTAGAGTAGAGGCTGACACCCTTCTTAGCTTTGAAGTACGTTTTAGATCTTTGTGTGCTTTTGACTTTCAGGTTCTTTCCAAACACACACAAAAAATTTCTGATAATGACTTTGAGTCCCTAATGAGGTTGAGTTTACCTTAGGAAGTGGTACAAAGGTGAAAGTGATGGGATAACTGGCCTCTAGCTTTCTTTTCTCGGCTCCTGAAAAGGCATAGGAGGTTATGGCATTAATAGGGAACAGAATATGAAGAGAGAGTCATTTCTCAAGTGTTCGGATGCAGAGGTTTAGGAAGGACTCAGTTTACAACATGGTTGCTAGGGTCAAGGTCAAGCCAGAACAGCGTGAAGATGTAGCAAGAGGACCTTTGGAAAAATGGATTCTTTTTCCAAGTTCTCCTTTTTGGTGGGCTCGCTTGTGCATTGTAAAATAGTGGGTATGAAAAGCGTTAGAGCAGATTTGTAAGGAAGGAGGTGCAGGTCTTTTAGGTGTAGCTAAATTGTTCTCCGATTCCTGAACTCTGCTTTAAAGCTACCATTTCTAGTACAGTCATTTGAGCTTAAAGTATGTGCCTGAGGTGATGGGAACCTGATGAAGCTCTGAAAACATACTTGAGTTTCTTGGCTGCACCCAGGAAACACAAATGAGAATATAGCCAGAGGGCAAGATTTTTGCCAAGACCAAGAACAGTTTTATTCCTGAGTGAACGTTTTTAAAAAATGCAATATTAACAGTTTTAGCAAAGCTAAAAATTCAGCCTTGTAAACCTCCAACAGAGAAGCGTTAGTAAATTGATAGTTGTGTATAACCTGTTTTTTTTTGCTGCCAATAAAATGTCATGGTAGCCTCAGAGGCACATCTGGTTCTGCCTTGATTTAGGTCCCAGCGATTCGAGGTATTGCGCTGATTCTTCACGTGATGTGGGAAGATGGGTTGTGAGCACGGCTTGTGTAAGCGTGATCATCGGTGTAGTAATGATGGCAATTGTTCTCTCCCTCTCCCCTCGCAGACTCGATGTGACACGTCAGAACTTACAAACTTTACAGTAACTGGTGAGGTTTGGAAAAAATTGAATTTAATGTGAGCTTGCACATGGTTTGCAACATCTTTTTTGCCAGATTCTCTTGCCGCTGCTCCAGAGCGCTGAACGAGTCCAGGGAGGTGGGACAGGCTGCCTGGGAGGGAGGAGGAGGCGAAGGAGTGATAGCAAATGGTTACGGATCTTGGGATTACGGCGACGGATTCGCCTGCTTTCAGCTCCCTACAAACCTGCAGTTTTATCTGCGAATGGAAGTTGAAAGAGGCTTTGTGTTATAGTTAGTCACTGAGTCTAAAGTTCATCTGACAAATGTTTTGAGTTTCCAAAATAAATATTTTCTGCTTGTATAGCTCTGCTGTTTTCTGAAATGCCTTGTAGTAGCAGGTGCTTTTTAAGTAGGAAGCTGAGGAAGGAAACTCCTTTTCTAATGGAGCATTTAGTCACATACTAAGTTTTTTTATCTGATGTTGTAAGCAGTTTTAAGGCAAAAGATAACGGCAACCCTGAGTCCATTCTCTGCTTTGCTTTCTCTCTGCTTCAGGACCCTGTCTCTTGCTCAGCTGTGCCGTGTGTTAAGACACAGGTTTTTAGTGATGCTTTGATGGATCTGTGATGATTTAATGTTTTGGTGGTTTTACAGTCTCGTAGGCAAAATGGTAATGAAATTGAGTAAGTGGGCATTATCCTTATTACAGGAAAATAAAAACTAATTGGGCATCTGAAGGAGCACCTGAGATGAGTATCTGCACTGCTTATGTGTGCTGCTGAAGCTGAGCCGGAGCGTCCCCGTGCAGTCGCGGGGAAGGAGATGGGGGGCACGGGACAGCACCCGGGGTGCCGCCTGTCCCCGGGGTGCCTTCAGGGGAGGCCCTCTCCTCACCCCACGAGGTTGGGCAGACAGAGTCTTCCAAACAGACACAACCCAGGTATTTGCAATACCTACCCCCACCCCAGTTTCCTGCCCTAGGTTCTCCATCTCAGCTATTAGGAAATAAACCTTTCTATCTGAGCAGATCTATTTGCAATTGAAATAAAAAGGGGCCCCTTTTCACTGTTTCCTTGTTGCTGTAACTAAGGGTTTCACATTGGTTCCAGCTCAGCATTAATTCCCTTTGAGAGCATGCCTTGGATTGCCTTAATGTTGGTGGTTTTTTCATTTTGGTGTTTGACAAAAGCCTTGTTTAAACAAGTTAGATGTGCATCAGGCTAGTAAATATAAAAGCCATCAGATTATTCCTGGCTGTGCTGTTCTCTGGAGAGCAGTGTCTCATTTGTATATTTTCCACTAATCATCTCCAAATCTTGGATGGGTGATATCAAGTTAGGGAAAGTGGACTTAGTATTACATATGGTATAGTCAGGGAAAAAAAAGGCTCTGTTTTGACAACCAGCATAGCAATCTCAGAGACATGACTCGAGTTCTAAAAAATGTTTTCAGAAATGTGTTGCATAAACAAGTCATAATTTCCCTTGTGGAGAGGGGGAAAATGTTTTTCTAGATGTACTTCTCTGTGAACACGCTGGACCCATTTTCTGTAGCCACAATTTAAAGAACTGAAGAAGTCAAACTGAGTGATCGTAGGATACCAGAGCACAGGTTTTGGTTGACAAGCAAGGAAGTGGGGAGCCATAAATCAATTTGTAAATAATCAAACTTTGATACTGCCTAGTTTTGCATCTGGGTACTGCGACTGCACCGGATGGTACGGGGCGGCAGAAGAATAAAGCATCCTCCATCGCACCGTTGCTCGTTTTATAGTCCTGTCTACCACCCCTTGCCTGCAGGTGACTTGGGAGGGAAGAGCATTTGGGCACGTAGAAGAATGTTGGTTTGCAAGCTGAGTTACGGGATCACACCCATGTAACCATATTGACTTCATCCTGGCTGCAAGGGTGTGACGGGGGGTAGAGTTTGCCTCTGTCTAGATTAATCATGCTTACAGCATGCAACCACCAAGCTGAGAAATTGAGAATCAACTCTATGGATGGATGGAGAAATGATGTGTTGGGGAAGGGCGGACTTGGCTTTTATGGGGGAAATCACGCCTCGCATTTACTGGAGTTCTTTAGGGGAGAACAAGGGAAATCTGTTTATCTTGATGGCTGAAAGAATTGCTCTTGCTCCAGCTGAGCTGCCATCAGATAAGAGGGGGTGGTCTTCTTGTGTATATAACTTCTTTAAAAGTAGGAAATCATATATAGTAATAAATAGTTGTATGGGTTTTTTTACCTTTTGAAAAAACCCAGCAGCAAGTCTTGGAGGAATCTGTGCCGCAGCCTCTTCTGGTGAAGATATTGATAAATGCCCTGGGAAAGGGGATGAAAGAGGGTGACAATTTACGATTTGTTTTGGGGTAATAAAAAGCAGGAGCTGGTCGTGCAGAATTACAGAAAAACCTCGCAATGGTTAGCGGTGGACATACTGACAGATTAAACTTAATGCGGAGGAGAGCGAAGAGTCACGTGGGGAAAGGGCAGTCCTGACTCGTGTGTCGCAGCTCTGAATGAGCTGTAAGTCTCGGTGAAGATCTTGGCATCTGTAAGAGCTTTGTGGAAATCGCGAATGAAGTGCTCTGCAGGGCTCAAAGCAAGAGCGTTAAGGACAGAAAACAGAGCGAGCTGTCATGCCTCCGTTAAAAGGGCATAGCGTGCGCATCTCTGGAGGCTCTAGGGGGGTGATTGTGGTCCTCGCATCTGGAAATCGGTATCGGAGAACAAAAAGGCACATGAGAAAGGCAATAAGTTTGGTCCAGGCAAGAGGTGACCCAGCAGACAGAGTGGGAAGGGGAGGGCAAGAGGGATCATCCTGAGAGGGGAGGGCAGTGAAGATGGAATCACTCTTGATTATCCCTTCTTACACAAGGATTAAGAAGCATCTTGTGAAACTAGTAAGAGGCAGATTAAAAAACAGCCCAATAATTTTTTTTACTTTTGTTATAATCCGAAAGAGAATTGAGCTGCGAGACCTTGGGAGTGTCAGTCCTTAGGAGAGATGCACAGCTATTAGCTGATGGATAAAATACGCCGAAGGCCGTATTTATGTAAAGAGGCTACTTCTATCTGGACTGCCTGTTGGGCGGAGTTGGGGGAGAGCAAGGGCAAGGTGTCCGTGATGCCACCTCATCCGTGATGCCACCTCATCCGTTCTTGTCTGCTGCCGACCTGTGCCAGAGGGGGA
>NW_009619072.1:36818-37964 GCF_000690535.1 Cariama cristata | reverse complement strand
TTCTTGTCTGCTGCCGACCTGTGCCAGAGTAGGAAGGCAGATGAACTATTACCCTGGGCTTTGGTGTATGCCGCTCCTAAGAGTTTGTGCTTTTGTCACTGTTTTATTAAGTGTGACTTGATGGTCCCTTTATCTCCTTCTTCCAATGCCTTTTTTTTTTCTCTTCTCTTTCTTCTCTCTCCAGGGTCCCTGTGGTTTTGCTGATGCACCACTGTTTACTTCACGTTCTGCTGGTTAGGTTACCTGGTGATGCTCAGCAGTTGTCCCACGTTTATCTCTTCTGTGGAATCCCGGTGGTGGAAATCCTTTGGCTAGCCTGGCTTTTCACTGCTTGGTTTTCATTGAGTATTGTTGCTGTTTTATCTATAAAATAACTATTTTCTCCTCTGCCATATAGTCTACCAAATAGTTTATTTTTTGCCTTTTTTGTTGAGTTACAGGCATTCTTATCTAGCTGAAAAACTAAAAGTATGTTCAGCCTGCCAAGCAATGCATCTGGGTCGTTTTTTTGCATCTCTATTGTGACTTTCTTCTTTCTGGCTTGCCAAATAAAATCTTTTTCTATATTCATTTAGAATGTTCTTCTCGTTTCCCCCGCTTCATCTTTTTTAATTTATACTTAGACATCGACTCTTCTTTTGCCAACTGTATTAGCTGTCCCTCTTCATCTTTAATGCATGGTAGGAGGGTTTCTCATTAATATTCAGATTTGAATGAGAAAGGCTAATTCCTTGTTTGTGTCTGTAGTCAGGAAAGACAACATAGGCTATGATTTTTGAAGTGTCTCGCTTTGGGTACTTTGGACATCTTTGCTCGAACACAGGTTTAATCCTGTATTTTCACCACTGATACTCAGCAGTTTGTAAGAAGCACATCACTCCCTTGATGCCTTGAGCACGGCTCATTACAGCTAAAAATCTTACTGCCAGATTTTCCTTTTGTTACGTTTGGGGTAACCTTTCCTGGGCTGGCACTACCCTTCCCTTGAGACAGGAGTCGGTCTAAAACAGACCTCACCTTTGACGTTGACCTGCTGTCTAGTGAAACCCAACAAAATAAGGCATTTACCAAATGTTTCGTCTCCAGTGCCTTCTGTTTCTGAAGTCCAGTACTACGGTGATCACTTGTTTAGCTGTGTTCTCTGAG
>NW_009619072.1:18572-36787 GCF_000690535.1 Cariama cristata | reverse complement strand
CTTGCAAAAAATACGTTTTATGGCCGGGGAAAAAAAAAAAAAAAAGAAGTTATTTTATTGCAGGGCGCAGATGTAACTTGAGGCATCGGGACAGCCCAGAGCCCTAGTACGTGAGCAGTGCTGCTCTCTGGTCCTTCTCCTGTGGCAAGAGTATGAAGCAATATAGTAGATTTTAGCCGTGTGTATTTGGTAAGGTTGCTCTGGCTGATGTAATTGTAGAAACAATTTAAGCCAAGGATGTGTTTTATTCTCCTCCTCTGTCGAATGTGAGAGGAGTGATACCTCTGGGTTTGCCCGATGTATACGCTTGGGAAAAGAAGCAGCCACCTCCAGCGTGTCTGGGAGAGGCAAGGGGGGGTGGGATGGATGGGGTGGCACTGCGGGGGTGGGATGGATGGATGGGTTGTCACAGCCAGCTTGGTGGAGGTTGGCTGGTTCGTCTGAATCCACTTTGGCAGGGGTGGTTTTTCTGTTGTGCTTGGTGAGGGTCTTTTTGGTAGCACATTTAGGTTTTTTAAAAACAAACACACACCTTAAAACACATCAATAAGACTGGAGGGGGGAGAAAAAAGTTGTTAAGATATCCTTAGTTTCAAAGCGAACATTTACTTTCCCGGTGTTACGGGGGCAGAGACCAGCTTTACTACAATGATGCTTTCGTTTTCCTCTTTGTCTGCTTTTTGTATTCCTTTCAGCTTCTCGTTGTGGTCATCATCGCCCTGTTGTAAAAGGGGCCAGCCAGGACCGCTGTTTTTCAGTGTGCCATTTCTCCGAGGGATGCTGCGGAGTATTAAGGAACGTGCGTTTTATCGGAATTAAGTTGTAAACCCGATCGTTCTCACTCGGAACATTCCTCTTTGAAGTGCGCTGCACTTCTCCAGTGGCAGAGTTGCCTCAAAATAGTGGGTTTATCTGTGGGATTTTAATTTTTCTTAAACTGTGCGTCAGCTCCAGAACCCAATTCACTGTGAAAATAGAGGGAATGTGAAGTTTTCCTTGTTAAGTATGTAATTTATTTTTCCTTATAAACAGCTTCCAGCCAAAATATCTTCTCGGTTTGTTTTTGGTTTTGGGCTTTTGGGGTTTTTCTTGGGGGAGGGATGGGAAGGGTTAAGATGACTAGTCTTGGTTGGAGCTACATTATATTTAAGGACAAAACCAATATTTTGGTGATGTTAAATGTAAAACTTCCAGTATGAAACTGAGTTTGGGAATATACTTGAAAACATTATACACCATGCAATCCTGTTGTAGGAAGCATGGGACTTTTTCCAGCTGTGGGAGCTGAGGAGATAACGTCTTTGAAATCACCCCAAAACCGTGTGTTCAGCGAGGTTAAGTATAGCTGTAGATGTAAGACAGATGAGGACGAGAGTGGGAATGTTAGCAGCAACAAAGTACTTTGCGATTTCAACAATTTAAAAATTCAAGACAAAACCGAAATGCTGTGGTGACCGAGAAGCGCTCTTAAATTTCCCAAGCCCAAAAGCGTATTTCAGGAAAGTCTGACTCGTTGACTGTTAAGGTTATATAGCGCTTTCCATCACCGGTCCTCCTCTTGTTTCCATGGCAGCGCAAAGGATAACGCTGTTGCAGCTGCCAGTTGCTATTGGAAGACAGATTATGGGTTTGACCCAAATATCTATTTAATATAGTTCTCGGTTACAGGGCATGGTTTTTCAGATGTCAGATATACGTGGGGCTCTAATGAGTTGCGGCTGAGGTGCCTGATGCCTTAGAGAAGCTGAGCTCAGAGCAGTTTTCCATCTTATAATTAGCAAGTGGATATTGCCAGCGATAAATCTGACCAATATCAAACACTTATGTTGGAACTGTAAGAGCTCTTGGGATTTTATCCTTTCTGACAACACTGGAAGGGATGGAGGAGTCTTTTAAACTGACAGTTCACAAAAATCCCTCTTGTTTTAGGGTTGTAATTGAATTGCTATGTGGCAATTTTTGCGCCTTCTTCTGCGATCTATGTATTAATCCTAGTAACAAAGTGTAAATATGTGATGGGACATGACTTCCCGGCATGTTCGCCGGAGCCTGGCTGGAGTTCCCAACCGAAGATGTACAGGGGAGGGCTGGGAGGGGACAGGGCCATGCTGTAATTCTGCTTTTTGGTTAAACTATGTAGGAAGAAAAAATGATGCTTCTGCAACTCGGGAAAGAAAAAGGGAACTGTTTGGAGTTGTGTAGTTGCGGCAGTAATGTCTAATTGGCGTATGGGGGAAAGGCAGGTAATCTGTAATTCCATCAGATTGAATAGAGAGGAAAAAAAAAGACAACCTTAACTTTTCCTGCTACTGATATGGATAGTTTTATAAAATTTTATTTGTTACTGCTTTATAGTTAGTTTGTAATATTGTACAGAATAGAATGTCTAAGCAGAGAGGATCCATAATAAAAGCTGACTGTTGTATTTATTTTTTTTTTAAAAAACTAGGTATAAGCTGAATGAGAAAATTTAATAGATAAAAAGAGCCTTTTGGAATACGACACACTCTTCGAAATAGTATTTTATGCAAAGCTTAAAAATAAGCATGTCAGAATATTTTTCTGCTCTCCTGTGTTGGAACTGAGTCAGTGCTTTATGACTTGAAATGCTGGGGGCTGAGTTGGAAAGGATGTATGCCGAGAGATTACCCCGCCTCGGAAAAACATGTGTTTGATTGGTATCGCTAGTCTCAACCCAAAAGTTGCGTGTTTCCCTCTTTGCTGAGAAAATTAGCACACAAGCTTTGGGAAATACGGTCTGAAGGTGCTCCTTTGATACGGCTCCGAAAGAGAGATGTGTGGTTTTATCTGCATCTTTGTGGGCAAGTGGGAAACTTGTTGGAATAAATTTTTGTACCTGTTTGCTCTCAGTTTTTTTTATTTCAAAGTAGGAAGTAACTCTAAGTGTTGCTTGTAATGCAGAAATTGTTGAGGGGTGATGAGGGTGTGATGCTGTTGCTGGTACTTTTAACTTCATTCATGTGTTTCTGAGGGCTCCTCTTTTTATCAAAAAGAAAAGGATCTTTTGCTGAGGGTTTCCAGAGAAGTCCCTTGGCTTTTCTCTTTTTTTTTTTTTCTTTTTCTTTTTTTAATAGCTTTTCCTTATTTAAAAGGACAGCAAAGGGACTTTGGGATAGCCTGAGGAAAGCTCTTACTAAGAAGCTTTCCAAGAATCATGGAAGATTTAAGTCTTTTCATGTCATACTGCACACACATCTGCCTGCTCTTTGCTCATCCCTCCTTTTGGACAGGTTTGCCATTAGGTTTTCATCTCAAATCGGACAAAAAGAAATCTGTGAGCTTCTGAGGCTTTGGATTGAATTGCCAGTCAAGGGTGAGATAAGATATTTTGGTGACAATAAAGGACAAGACAAGGTTAGCGGAGCAGGGGCATGGTGCAGTACAAGGGATGAAGCAGAGGCTCCTGTGCTGGCACTGCTGATGGTGGGCGGTGGGCTGCCGTGACGGTACTGGGGCAGCTGAGGCTCTCCCCAAATTTTAGATCAACACACAGATTTCAGTGGCTTGCAGGGATTTTTATTTTTTTAAGCAGGAAGGATCCAAAGGATGGAGAGGGTGGTGTAAATCTAATCAGCCCCAGTTAAAAGTATTTACTCTGTGGTCTGATTAGCTGCTGCCTTGCTGCTGTTGCCCTTGGCAGTAAATGGAGTTCATTTAGGTTAGCAGAGGGCCTCCAGCGTTAAAAATCAAGTGTGGGATGAAACAGACTGCTGAACACCTAAGAGAGGCTTTTGCTGTCGTTATTTCTATAATCGCTGTGAAACTTCTCCAGTTTTCGTATGTGACTTTCCTCCCCTCTTCTGAATCAGACAGTTGAATTGACCTTGATCCTGTTGTCTCTCCGTAATGTTGTTTTGCTAATAGTTATTTAGTTTTTCGTGATTGTTCCCAGATTGGAAGAAGGAAATTTGTTTTTCTCTTTGAAAAGTTATTCTAAGCAGGGCTTTTTATATACAGAGTGTTGAAACAGTCAGACCTTCTTGGAAATCTGCTGCTGTGCTATACCATGGAGTACATAGACCTTGCCAAGAATGGCCATCAAATCCCAAGATTTCACTGCAACTCTGTGTTCCTGGGGAACCAAAATAGCCTGTACACCTGATTCCTTAATATTGGAAGTAATACAGAAGGTTCCTCTGGCTGGTGCTGAGTTACTAAGCTGAGGTTTTAAAATAGCGAAGGATCTCGTTGCAATTTGTGCTTTGGTGTAGTGATGTGTAAGTGGAACTGAGAAACTCTAAATGTAGTGGTGGAAATTTTTAAAAAGGGAAGGAAAATAGAAATGTGAAAAAAAATGAAGGCTCTTTTGTGGAAAAATAAAGTTGGCAAAGAAAATACGATTTAAACTGTCTTCTTGGTGCACGTTTTAAAAACAAATGCTTGACACCATGCGTATTTGAAGCTTTTGATCATTGATGCAGAAGTTAAATGAACAGGACATACAACTGTGATTAATTATTGACAAAAGTCATTCCTTTCATATGTATAGTCTGTAGTTAGATGTGAAGGTTGAGTTCACTTGAATTCCAAAGTTGGAAAGTAATACAAACAAGACTCCAGTTGATCAACTTCATACATGTGGTTCTATTTATTATGCAAATCTCTTCCAATACATTTAAATCGACATGCGGTAGTGAGGTTTTTGTTTCTTCAGCAGACTATGTTTGTGGACTACACATTTGTGCTTTGTATGCTGCAGTTCGATGTATCCAATGTTTCATAGTCCTACTGTTGCTGTAAGTTAGTTTTCTTTGTTTAAAAAAAAAAAAAGGCAAATACCCAAGCTTGTTTGTCATGTTCTATCTGCAAGTATTTGACCTTTTCACCTTAACTTCCATAGGTCTTGGGATTAACTTGGAATAAATCACTCCTTCCTGAGGCGTTTGTACTAGAACTGAATCGGTTAGGCGAGTACTTCAGTGTCTGTACAAATGATGGTACATGAACATCGTTTTGCTAAAGAGACCAAATGCTGTTTGATGACATGTTCTATCTTTAACTGTCATTGGTCCTTGTAAACGTGCCAGTGTAAATTATACTGGAGAGGGAGGATTACCTCACAGATCTCCTAATAAAAGTTTGTTTTGTTTGGGGTTTTTTGGGAAAGGGCAATGGAAAACCTTCTGTAAGTTAAGTGCAAATTAAAGATGATAATATTGTGACATTTTAGTTTAAATTAGTTGGGTTGAGGTCAAGCCTTTTTTTTTTTTTTTCCAACAGGCATATTTTTTGCAATAAAATGGTATTTCAAATATTCTCAACTATTTTGGACACTCAGAACCTGTGTGCGTAGCAATAACCAGGTACTTAAGAAAAAGGAGAAGGTACCTTTGTCAAAAAGTCCGGCACCTTGTCAAGTTTGTTTTAGTATTTCTTTTACCCTATAGCTGATCAGAATGAAAATGCATGTCTTTCCCCGACTGAGGGTACTTGATGTCTGAGAAGGTTTGTTTTGGAAGGTCGTTGTGTGGGTTCTTGATGCATTTCAATGAAGGAAGGACCAAGCAGGATGAATAAATCCGTGCCCTTGGGCTGCATCACTCTTCCTTCCTCTCTGCAACTGTCATCTGTCTGCTTTGTCTTCTGGCCTCTTGGCTTTTTGGAAATTTACTTTTCATTGCCTCTCCTGTCTGATTTATGCTTTTGGAATGTACAGATCTTACAAATTAATACTTAAAAGTTTTTTGGAAAAAAAAAAAAAGGTGACAAGGCTTCTGAGGTTCTTGCTACCCTTGTGAGTCTACCCCTTGGCTTAAATGGTAGGTGTTGGTTTTTTTGCAGTTCTCCAGGTTGGTAGCAGTAGCAGTGATCTTCTCACTCGTTTCTTTTTAACCTTCTGTGGTGATAAAATCCAATACTTCTTTTTTGTTGAAGCTTGTTGACATTACTGGAGGGTTCTCGTGTTTTGTTTCACACACATACGCCCCCGCCAGTCAGGTATAATACTTCCCTGAGATTGATGCTTTTCCTTGACACCTGAGAGTCTGGAGATCAGCTGAAACCTCCTTGTATTGTATGGCCTTGGCTAGTTCTTCCTGCTGCTGAGTCTTGCAGATGAAACAGCAAGTTTAATTTTTCATAGAATCATTATGGTTGGAAGAGACCTCAAAGATCATCAAGTCCAACCGCATACCTGATGCCACCATGTCCGCTAAACCCCCTAAACCATGTCTCAAAGCGCCACATCTAACCGTTTTTTGAACACCTCCAGGGGCGATGACTCCACCACATCCCTGGGGAGCCCGTTCCAATGCCTAACGACTCTGGCAGTGAAGAAGTTCTTCCTAATACCCAACCTGAACCTCCTCTGGCACGACTTGAGATCGTTTCCTCTTGTCCTATCCCTAGGTACCGGGGAGAAGAGACCAACCCCCACCTTGCTACACCGTCCCTTCAGGTAGTTGTAGAGGGTGATCAGGTCTCCCCTCAGCCTCCTCTTCTCCAGACTAAACACCCCCAGCTCCCTCAGCCGCTCCTCATAAGGCTTTTTCTCCAGGCCCTTCACGAGCTGTTTATCCATCTTTTGCAGATAGTAACGAAGAAAATGCATGTACAGGTATGGGGAAAGAGAAGCAAGCATGTTCAAATCATGCTATACAAACGTATCGTCACACTATACAAATGTGTAGTTCTGGAATTAATTGCCAGGGAAAAGATGAATGGGTTTCTGAGGAGGAATGCAGGGAAACTTAGGTCTGTCATGCAGTTCCATGTAATTAATACCTGGTAAAAACTGTTTCTTGGAATCAGGCTTAGCTGGAGTAGTCGTTCTTGATCTCATATCCAAGTGTTTCCATGGTAAAATGTGGGTTTTACTTGTTAGCGATCGTGTAACGTTGCTGCGATATGGAGGCTGTCAGTGTATTGTAGGCTGACTAATGACGTCTCTTTAGGAAGAAGAAGAAAAAGTGGTCATCCAAAGCATCAGATGGATAAGCGCAGGTTAGTTGGTATCTTTACGGGGAAGGGAGTAGTGGTTAAAGATGCGGTGATGTAATTTAAATCAGCATTTGCAAGTTTATATGCATTTGAAATAATTGTCAATCTTTATTACTGTTCCACAAGTGATGAACAAGTTTTTGATCAAATTGGACTTCTTCAGACCATGCAGTGGGAGCCTGATGACCATAATGTCTTCCCTGCAACTGGAATACCAGAAGGGTAACCCAAGTCTTCAGAGCGTCTTAAGCTGAGCCTTTGGTTTTCCTTCTCCTTCCAGTGAGTGAGTGGGAGGCAGCTCAAGGTTGTAATACACCAAGATACTTACTCTTTTCAAAGTATTTTCATATAAACACACATGTCCCGCTAGTACACACAAGCTTCTGTTTGTAGCTGAAATATAAAGCAACGTGTTAAATAAATTTGGAGAAGGCTTCCGAATTCATGGCTATTATGTCTTTTTGTAGTACACAGCAAAAGTAAATATATTTAAGTATGTTAAGTTGCAGAAACATCACTTAGGAAACCTGTACTTTATGCCCTGAAGAAACGGGTTGTGTGGAAAGGAACTCTTTGGTTGGTTTGGCTTCTCGTTACGGTCAGTTCTTTCCTGTCGTGGTTGGGCTGTATGGCAATTTCTTCTCCTTTTCACTGCTTCCCGAATCAACAATAGTTCAAAGCAAAAATCATGAGAATCGGTAGTTTACTGTCAGGACAAATTAGGGAAGGATTTCTCTTGATGCGAAGGGCTATTGCAGGTTTCTAGAGGAGTTTTGATTCCTACAGTTTTGTTGTTCTCCAGATTTTCCAGGGGCCGTTGGAGAAGCTCTGGGACCTGGACTGAGGCAATCACAGCCATGGTTGTATGTCCGACTGCCTTCTACAGCAGGCAGGGAGCCCAAGGCACTGCTTGTCAGCTGCGTTTGGGCACTGGTGTCCCCACTGGTGTGATCCCATACCTTCCTTTGCTGACTAGAAGGGAAAATCTTCCTTCCCACAGGAAGGCAGAAAAACATGTCGCCCAGGTTGTGGTCTCTTTTAAGTGCTTTAATCATAAGGTTTCTAGAGCAGATCTCGTATGTGATGTTCCTGAACTGGAAGTTGCTGCTGCTTTGTCTGCATCTCAAGTTATTTTGAGCTGGGCATGCTACAGAAAGATCTTCTGACTCGTCTGGTCTGAGGCTTGTGTCTTCATGTGTTCCTGCTTTCCAGATCTTCTTCTGACTGGAGGCAAGAAAACAAGGCAGTGACTGCTCAGGTCAGGTATCTCTGCCCTGGGTGAATCCTGTGTCCCTGCCCAGTTAAATGGAGGGAAGTCATTGAACTCAATTGCTGTTGGTCTACAGGAAAAAGAGATTCTTCTGCAAGCGTCTCCTGTTCTCTGCTGGGTATCATCTACCGGTCTCTGCTGTGGTAGAAGGATACTGCCAGAGCTGAATCTTTAGCCTGACCTGGTGCAGCCGTATTATATGCTGATGTGGTAGTTTCTAAGCAATGCTGTAAATCATATGTATTCCAGCTGTACTGAATTACTTAAGTGGAGGAATGTTTTTGGAGGAGAGGACTGTGACAGCTCTTGAGACATGCTTCCCCCCCCCTTCACCCGGACTGTCAAAGCACAGTTCATCCTTTGCCATCCTCTCTGTCCTCAACTTTCCCTTCCTTGGCTTGGAGCCTTTGTTTGGTCTGAGACCACGATGATGTTTGACAAATGTTTGCCTGCTGTTTCAATATCAACAGCTCTTTCTGAGCTCGGGATGAGGTGGTAACTAGAAGGTGCTGTTCATTTTCCCCGTTTCCGAGTGCTTCAAGTCATTGTTACCTGTTCATTGAAATCACGTTTAGTTCTAAAATGCATAGTTTGCTTTTCCCAAGCATGTTTAGTCATCCTTGGGTTTCCTTCTATGGTAACAAACGCTGATACGATCATGGAGGAAAAAAGAGAAGTACTTACAAGCAATATTTGCTTTCTTAAACCTTTACTTGATAAACCAGAATTGACAAGCATTGGATTGCGGGAAGATGATTTGTGCGCTGCTTTGTGGTCAGGCCTGATGAACACAAGATGATTGTTTTAACTGGTATACAGCCCCATCCAGTAGAGACATAAACCTGGGCATTCAGATTTTGATCAAATTGGACTTCTTCAGACCATGCAGTGGGAGCCTAATGACCATAATGTCTTCCCTGCAGCTGGAATACCAGAAGGGTAACGCAAGTCTTCAGAACATCTTAAGCTGAGCCTTTGGTTTTCCTTCTCCTTCCAGTGAGTGAGTGGGAGGCCGCTCAAGGTTGTAATATACCAAAATACTTACTCTTTTGGAAGTGTTTTCATATAAATACACATGTCCTGCTAGTACACACAAGCTTCTGTTTGTAGCTGAAATATAAAGCAACGTGTTAAATAGAATTGGAGAGGGCTTCCGAATTCATGGCTAGTATGTCTTTTTGTAGTATTGAGCAAAAGTAGTATACTTACTGGGGAATAGAGATACAATACAAAATACAGTGTTGCTTTGAGATTCTTTTTAGTTAGGCATTGGGAAAGCTTTTTTACAGCTGACAGTTTCTTAAGTTAGTCAGAATACCATCTGGGGTAGGAAATTGCTTCCAACTTCTTTATTCTCTGGATCAAAAGACACACTGAGGTAGCCTTCTGCTGCTCCTGACTGGTGTGTCGGAGGGGAAGCGATGACTTGCAAAACCTTTACTTGCTTATGGACAACATGGTCGGGTGTAATTTTTCACCTGTTATTTCCTATAACACTGGGCATTGATTGTAACGCTGGGACTTCTTCAGTGCTGTGTAATTACTGTGGAGCTGCATCTGATCTGCTTGGTAGGAGCATTGCGTGCGTGCGACACGCAGTCATTCATCTGGTTGGCGTGGTTTTGGAGAGGGTTAAATCAGGATTCGGAGTAATTTGTAACAGAAATGTCATTATCTGTTTGCTTTCAGTTGACTAGATCTTTACAGAAGGAACAAAATGATAAATGTTTTATGGAGGTAGGAAAAATGGAGCCTTATCTTTTTTTATTCTTTATTTTTTGTGTGCGTGTGGAATTGTCAGTGAGGTTGGACCCGAGCACAGCCCTAAGGACTTCGTTTCTCTTGGGAGCAATGACGAACTTAACTCCCCAGTTTTCCAGAAATCAACCTCCTCCTACCCCCAGTAGTTTTTATTTAACTGTATGGTAAATGGCTCTGTGGTTTATTTCTGCCTAGATGGTGCTACTGAAAAATAGCGGGTTTCTAGAATAGACGCATGTCCTCCCTTACCTTGGCAGGGGTGTTAGCACTGACGCTGGTACTTGCAGTTGTTGACATGAAGTATGATACGCAGTAAAAAATAGCGTGGTTTTAGAACAGGCAAATGTCCTCATTCACCTGGGTGGAGAAGTTACTGCTGAAGGTGGCAACCGCAGTTGTTGACATTTAGCGTGAGGAGCAGTCCAAGGCTTTTCTGGTAGAGAAGAAATGTGTCGTGGTGGATGGGAAGTGGTTTAACCATGTACAGGCTGGAAGAGTCTTTTCACAACCCTGAAGAACTAGAATTAGTTTGAGCTTGCTAATGCCAGTGGAGATGATACAGCTTGGCTTGCCACGGGGAGCACGTCCATTCAGCAGAATGGTAATTTCTGGTATTCTTCGATTTTGGTATCATTTTATCCAAAGAGTTTTTCCTGTTGGACTGTCAGTCTCGTAAGTTTGGGTGTGACCTTGGGGCTCACGTACCTAAAGCCTTAGCATGAAATTCTGTGCGACAGACCATTAAATGTCACTGTACTGATTTTGTGAATGTTGTCCACTTTTACAGATGCCTTTGTAAATAGCCAGGAATGGACACTAAGCCGATCTGTACCAGAACTGAAAGTGGTGAGTTTATATTTACTTCCATCTCTGAAAAACATCCTGAAAATGTTATGCACAGGTGAAGATCTTCTAAGCTTCGTTAAATCTGCTCTTGGGGAAAAAAAGTATAGAAAGCAATTTTAAAAAGTAAAGCATTTTTCTTTCAGCATAACTGTCTTTATGAAGTTTGTGTGTCCTCTATTTTTATAATCATGCTTCAAAGATCCATTTGTATTTTATTGCTGTTCTGACATGTTTGGCTACGTGAACCAGCTTCCTGGGGGTGGTCTTCTCAGTCTTACACTTTGGTAAGAGGGGAAAGTGGAAGTTGGCAGGTGAGATGTGAAGTTCTTTTTATCTCGCTGTAATAATTTTTCCACAACTTCTTCAAGGACCAAATGTCTTTTTTTCCTCTCTCCAAAGAATTTAACTGAATTTATACTGAATTAAAAAAAAAATAATTGAAGGTTCATATAGTGAATCAAAACCTGCATTTTACTGTAAGAATGAACAGTGATTTAATAGCTGCTTGCAATAACTTTCCCTTGGCAGAGCCATTTTCCATATAGGTGGAAGAAAAGGCAAAAAAACCCACAGAGACAGATTGGGGGAATTTCCCAGGTTTGCCCTTTTAAGCGTTAGGAATGTGGAGGCTGGAGATGAGGGCTGAAACCTCCTCGTAGTGGGCATCAAACCGGCAGCTTGTCAAGCCAGCAGGACAGAGTTGTTGAGGCGAGATGACCGTGATGTTTACCACATGGAAGTTCAGATTTAATGAAACACAAACAATTTCTCAAACCCTACAAAATGACTGTGGTACCCAAGATACAGAATTTGGTAATGCCTTTCGTAGGTGTCTGTGCTCTGCTCCTGTTTTCCAGCTGTAAGTGGACGAGCTGCTCCCATCCAAGCACCTGTTTGCCAAGTGGCAAAGTGAATTGGGTGAAACCATTTGAGTTTAAGAGTGGGCAACTGGGGCCATGCTTCGCTAACCCACTTGTGGTATGATAAATGTCTTTTTCTGAATCTGATAATATAATAGTGATTACGGAGGTGAGAGAAAGCATAGATCAAACGGAACATGATAAATGTACTTACACAGAATGGCATTTTAATTGAAGCAGCTTCCTCGAGACTACAGTTAGGTTTCTGTTATCATTTCAGCAATGTACAAGGTAAGTAGAGGGAAAATATGGTAGTCAATGGCTGTAACTGTGTAGTGCAGGAAGGGCCTGCAGAGAGTCACCAGATTCAGTTTAACTGATGGTGTGATTTGGAAGACAAATATCTCCCAAAATATTTCGCACGACAAAATACTAAGAATTTGGGACTGGAAGGTGTTGGTTGGATACAAGTCCAGTCCACTGTGGTGTTAGCTAGCTTATACTGGGGAGGATCTACAGAGGTTTTCCTTGTTCATCGCTTTCCCTTCTCTTAGCCCTCCTAATTCCCAACACCCACCACTAAACTTGGGGCTTGCGGGTGAGGCCAGAGCTGCAGTTATTGTGTGTTGTAGTACAGAACAGAAACAATTGGGTAATGCTCTCAGGGTACAGTTGTTTCTTGTGTTACCACGGCTGCATGATGTGAATACTTGTCTTGGGTATCTTGCCCCCATGTTGTCTGAACCAGTGGTAGGAAAATAAGCTTTGGTTGTGCTGCAGCTGTAGAGAATTGATTTTAGACAGTCAGCATGCATGAGCCTCACGATTACCGTCCAAGACTTCAGTTTGTATAATCCTGGATAAAAGCAGAACTCTTACCATTACAAAAATAATGATTTGATTATACCGCTGCAAATTATTGAAGCTGGCTGTGGCTGTGAACTTGTACTCTAGCAGGAAGGGCAAATTAGGAACTCCATCTGAAATCTGCTCTGCCTTTCCTATATATGTGCCCTTGGGAAGGAGTTGGTGCGGTGAGTCGTCTCGAGGTCCTTCCCCTGCTTCCACCCTCATTGTCGGCACTCGCTTGTGGCCAAGGAAGGAAAGGGCCATGTGAAAAGCCAAACCTGCCTCTTGTACCACAGCACTGTCATTACATTCACCACTAAGGACAGCTGTGGGTGCCGTGCTTTAGCTTGTGGCCATGTTGGGGATGTCGGAAGCGTGAGAAGCGTTTGCTCCCATCAAGTGCAGCAGTGCAGATGGGGAGATGAGGTTTAGCGTTGCAAGGTTATGGAGGAGCCCGAGCTTTAGCTGCTTGAGCGGGCTGTAGTCTGCGGGAGAAGGTGGTTAGTAGCTCGCTGGGAGAGATTGGCTTCTCTGGGGAGGCTGGGAGGTCCTTAAATTGAGGTGGTGGTTTGGTTGTTTTTATAGCGGCTGTTGTTACACCCTTAGGCTCTGCAGAAGTTGAAGGGGAATGGAAATGGAGAGCAGAGAAAGCACGCAGGTTGCAATAAAGAAAAGCTGATGGATGTTTTTTTCAACACACTTTTGAGGAACGAATATCAGTCTTTGCCTCCCTTTTTTAGCAACACAATTGGACTTGATTTCTTTCCAGCTTTCAGAAGGATATTTATTTCTGCTGATCAAATATTGCCCACAGAGTTTTACTTCTGGATGTTGATGCTTCTGTTATGGTCGAGTGTGCTGGACCCCCCGGGTGAGACTCGTACCTTTCCTGGGTGATGGTGGTATTCCTGGATCCCGTTTATCCAAATGTAAAATAAGAATGCGTTAGACGGAATAAACATGAGATCTTTTTGGACAAAAAAAATTAATTTGTTGTGAAAATATATGCAGAGCACAGTCAGGCTTCCCTGCTGGATAGCTTTAAAATGCCAAATGCCATCAATACATTTATGCATTTTTACAAACAGGCTTTAGTAGGATGTGGGCATAGTGGTTTGAATTTAGTTTACGGCATGTCTGGCACATGCAAAGAAGTGATTCAGTGTTGCACGAGTCGTTACTGACAGAACACTGCCTTGTAGCCTTGTTAGCTGCATTTTCTTGGTTTTGAACTGGGTTAGGGTGGTATTTTTGTTCCGTAACATGCTTGTCATAGCTTTCTGCTTTTCATATGTATACATAAATAAATAGAAATGACTCAGATTGTTTGTATATAAAATAGGGGAGACAGGAATATGACTGTTGTAAAAACACGCTGGCATATTTGTCATACCGCGGGGGATCATCCTTAAAACAAGTATTAATCTTGAATAAGAGAAAAATGGTATTAGAGGTCAGATTTTCTCAGAGTACAGTTTACTGCTTCTAGTTTTCAGAGGTTAATAGCATGCAGAGACCCGGAGCCGTAAAGCCAAGCGCTGCACTGAACAACAGAAGGCCAATTCTGCTAGATTTTAATTTCGTGTGCTGGTTTCCTAGCTGGTAGAAAAGAGACGGCTGCCTCGTCCTTCAGCTGCAGGCACTGAGGTGAGATCTTAAGGAATCCTCGCTCTTACCAGATGAGAGGAGGAGGAGGAGGCAGATGGCTCCTGAATGCTTTCTTGAAGTAACTGTCTAGGGAAAAAACTAAAACTGTGCTGCAAACGTGGAGGAAGCTTGCTTTGGGTTTGTGTGATTTTTGAGAAGTTAACGTTCATACTCTGGCACTAACTGTGCTAATGCTTTTTTTGTGTTCGCTTTTTTCACCATTTAAACTCCTCAAGAACTTTGGTCGGTTTAGTGGGTAGTTTGAAACCAGTCTAAAATATAAATCCAGGAATTTCTCTCTTAAGAAATGATTAAATATTTCGATAAAGAAAATCAGCCCAGCGTTATCTTTAAAAACCAACACTTTTTGCTCTCAAGAGAGAACTTATAGAAATGAATAAAAGGAGAAAGGAGGAGGAAATACACAGCCTTTCTTTGAGGATTGTACATGGTTTTTCATAATATATCTTAAGGGAGGAAGGCTCTAGTTTTACTATATGAGTTAGTGAAGTGGTTTCTTAATTAAAATACACAACTTGCTCTTCCTGATCAGTGCTTTCTGCATCATCAGTTTGTAGCATCACATGTAATAATGCTCTTCCAGCCAGACACCTTTGTCTTTCCCTTTGAGGAGGAACATGCCACAGAACCTGAGGTGCTGTAAAAGTTCATATGCTGGTACAGTCTTTGGGATGCTTGGAAAAAAATTGTGTTCTCAAATCACTAGATGTCTTTCAAACATTTGGGGTCTCTAAGTACGTACAGTAACACGTCCCAGCCATGGGCCAAGAACATAGCGTGTTCACTGGAGCTCAAGTTGATGCTTTTCTGTTGTTCCTGGCTGTTTTGCCCTCCAACTGGTTACGTTTGTGGCACTGGTATAATATAAAATAGCATTAATTTGCATACGTGGAGGACTAGTCACTTGTAAGTGACGGTTTCAATATCTGCTGTGAAGATGTTGGCATAACAGATTATATCTCGTGATCTTAATGGAGTTGTTTTTGAGGATGTGTTGGTGCTACACTAGATTGCTACAAGGTCGATCAGGAACAGCGTTGGTATGTTCCTTCCAAAGGTCTAGAGCTACTGCGTCTCAGGTGAGAACAGAAAACACTCCTCGCTCAGTATTTTCCTAGCAAGCCCTTGTGAAGCTTACTTGCTTTCCAATTCTTCAGAAATTGTGATGCTCAGAAAGGGCCTGTTCATTTATCTACAGAAGTATGTCTAATATACTGATCTACGGATGGGATTTTTGGTTTGCTTGCCCTTTTTGGCCCAGACTATTGTAATATAGAGCTGTTTGGGAAGGAGGAGAGGGAGATGCTTGCCTTGGGAATGTGATGTTCAGCTTCTGCTGTGGGGCGAAGCTGCTGGTGTAGTGAATACAGCCTGCTGATGAGCTGTGTGCTGAAGAAAATAGAGAACTAGCAAGCAGTTTAGTTGGTCTCTTTAAAAAATTGGAAATCTGTTAAAATCTGGAAAACTGTGTCTTGACCAAATGTATTGGCCATTTTAAAAAAACGTAAGGTTTCACGCACTAAATCACAACTATTTGAGTGGTCGTGAATCCTCAACAATGAGAAATACGTTGTTCTAGGCGAAGGGAAAAAGGTGGGAAGTAACCTCTTGCCGGGAGGCTTTGTATGGAAGGGGAGAGAGGGTGGCAATTTTGTGGTGAGAAGAGGTGGGGTGCAAAGGCCAAGCTGTTATTCCCAGGATTTCTTTGGCCATTATGGTTTTGTTGTCCGAGAAATCTGGAGGGTTGTTTGAACATTTTGCTTACAAGCTTACTGTAGTTTATTGGCATATAACGGCGAGAAAAGTCATTCACTGAAGAGGTTGCTTGATATTTTGGGGTTAAAGGACATATGTTAGGGATGGTATTTCCTTCCTGTAACTCATCCCTCGCTTGAGGTCTGGTTGAACATTAGAGAAAGCCGAAATGAAGTTGTGGTTAAGGCAAGCATTTGGAGTGGAAATATAGGATTTGGGTATCTGTGCAATATAGCTTTAATTTTTGTTTTGTGCATGTGCAGGTGGAAGTCCCAGGCTGTTTCCCTCCCCCCCCCTTTCTGATTATCTTCCCTATACGTTGAACGGGGGAATTGAGGATCAATGTTAATAATGATAAAAAAACCCCAACTGATCAGTATTATATTGTCTGTTTCCTTGTGCCGTACAGAATCTTTGGCCTTTACTTACTGTCTGCTATTCACATTGTCTTTTGAATACAGCAATTCATTTCTGTATTAATTTTTCTTTAGGTCTTCTCACTTAATTTTCAGTAACATACTGTATACTTTCCCAATACACCTGAGAGCTGAAAGAAAAATCTTGAAAATATGAAAATACGGCATGCATGTGCCCACACCACTGGCTCGCAGCTGTTGTCTCTCCAGAGTTAGTGTCCTCGTGTTGTAGGTTTTCCTGAGTAAATTGCTCAGAGGACTTAGCTGTGTATCCAAAATGTTTAATTGCTCAAACCAAGGGACCTTCTCTCCTGACTCTTTCAAAACCTTTGCTTTCAGCCAGTAAGTGTGGGCATCTTGGAGGCAACCGCCTTGGTTGTGTTGCGGGTCTGACCTGCTTGCAAAGCAGGGTATGCAGAGCATACCGATGATTTAGGAGGTCTGAGGCATCAGCTGTATCCTTTTCTTGTTGGTGTTTAGCATCCTATGTGATGAGGTTTGTCAGGTAGATGATGTCTGGCACCTGTAGAAGTTACCCTTCTCCCTAACGAGGTTATTGGTCGCTTTTTCTTTTCCGAGAAGTTGCGAAAGGACATCTTGTTAAGAAGATAACTTCTGGGTTCTGGGCAAAGCTCACTAATACTTGAAGGGGAAAACAGATCTAATAAATGGTTTTGCCTTGGCCAGACCTGAATGAAGCTCTGCAGTGTGTTTCCAGAGAGCGTTGTCCCGTGGAAGTGGGATCTGAGAACACAAGATTAGTTAGCTGCAGAGCTGGCATTTGCCTCTATCACATATCTGGCACTTACTTTTAGATGTAGCATCTCGCTCTGTCCCAGAGTGGCCTGTAATTTCTCTTAGCTATAAGTTAGATTAAAAGCTTCCAGTATGGTACGCTGCTTCAAACATTCTTCAAAGTCAGCTCAAAGCCCAGTAAGTGGCTATGTGTTGTCCAACTGCTTGGGCTGTGGCTTCCTTTTTGTTTTTGTGGGATTGCTCTTTGATAGCAGCTATGCATACAGTGGGTTTCTTGTTAGTGGGGTTTTTTCTAATTACAAACTGTTTTCTCTCTGTTCAGATTCTTTCCTGCTAACCTGAACAAGTGGAGGGTGAAGCTTCCTGTAACAATAGGCCAGCATGAGATCTGGTGTCTCTTCTTTTCCCTGCCTTTTCTGCCTCTCACGCCCTCAAGTTAGGTTATGGTTTATTCTTGTTTACTTTTACTCTTGAAATCTGTTTTGGGGTTCTTGGGGTGGGTTGTTTTTCTTCCCCCTCCACTGTAGCCCACACTGTTCATCACGCTTAAAGCTGATGCTCTCATAGGGATCAAAGGGTGATGCGAGACTGCCCTTCCCTTTACTCTCTGCCTAAGCTGCTGCTTTATCTAAACTGTTCTTGCACATCAGCTGTAGAGGTAAAGTGGGTGTCCTTTGCAGCACTGTTACCCTTCTCTTCATTGAAAGTTGTTCTGGGTTGTAAAGAATAAATGTTTTCCCCCTTCTCCAGAGCTGTCATTGCGTTGGTTTAAGGTGGCACCATGCTGGTTTAAGCAATTTTTGATAAGGAGGATAGTTCCTTACCAAGTAGGATGAAGATGGTGGAGTAGAGAATATACATTAATGTGTAATTTGTTCGTGCTGCCTCTGTCACTTGGGCGGATCAGCAGAGTTCATCCTCTTTCCAGGGATCTCACGTTCTCAATGTTTTGGTTAGGGTCAAGATAAACATGTCAGAACAGAGTAGCCTTAGGTTTGTTTTAAAGGACGAAATAAGTTCCCATCTCCTCCCTGAAAAACTGAGTAAGCACAATGTCCTCAGAGTCATGTTCAG
>NW_009619072.1:0-18543 GCF_000690535.1 Cariama cristata | reverse complement strand
TCAGCAGGGAGATGTGAATAACCAGATGACAACTGAGCAAGGGGAAAAAAAAAAGAAAAAAAAAGACATTTCTTTAAAAAACAGAGAAGATATGTTCTGCAAACCTTCCTGTCCCCCAGACTGAGCAGAGCAGGGCAGGCAGCCAGGCTTGGTCCTTGCTTGCTGCCGCTCTCGGTCCCCGTCTGGTTGATGGCCAGGCCAGGGGACAGATGGGCAGGACCTGGGTTGGCCGGGAGCGCAAGGCTGCGGCTTGAAGGGGATGGCTTCTTTGGTGGTGTGGGAGTAACGCAGGCAGGCTTCATGGCCTTTTAAAGCAACAACAAAAAAAAAGGCAGATTTTCAAGTCTTTGGCATTTGAGCACCTCTGGGAAGAAAACTGTTTTGGTGTAGGGCTACGTTCTGTTACTTCTGCCTGGTTTTTAAAAACACATGCTAGCTGACCAGCTTAACCGAAAAGTCACGTAGGCTGTAAGATGGAGTACTTCCGTTTGGTTGTCAGATGTTCCCAGTGCAGATGGTTGGAAATGGACGGTTTGAGTTGTAAACCTCTCGGTAAAGTAAGGGACTTCAGCGAGTCGTAGCGCACGTGCCAAGATCTATCTGTCAACAGCCATATATATCATGTGTGCGTTTCAGTAGCGAGTCAATGTGAATCACCTAGTAGATAGCCTACAGAGATCTTTTCCAGTATCAGAATTTAGTGATGTCTTTGTATCTTTTCAGTAAAGAGGTGACAACCTTCCTCTGAGCTTCGGGCTTCTTGCCTCAAGTCTAGATCTTGCCTGATGTTCCCGCTTCGCGTTAGCGGCAAGCTGAATAAAGGAATGCTGCTAACGTAAACCGATTTTGGTTTGTACCTTTTGGTCGTGTATGTGCTCTGCTGTAGCCTTAGCTTTTTGGCAGTTTACTTGATCTGTCGGCGTCTTTTGGAGTGTTTCTGTTGTGTGGGCTTTCTGCTCAAGTGCAGAGAAGTTCTTTCAGCGGTAAGATTTTGCTTGAATATACTGCTTTTTACAGAGATTAATTGCAGGTCAACTTTTTTGCTTTTTTTCTCCAGGGGATAGTGGGTAACCTGGCGAGTGGCAAGTCTGCACTTGTACACCGGTATCTGACTGGCACGTATGTCCAAGAGGAATCACCTGAAGGTATGTGGATATGCAAATTTCACTAATTTTTTTTTTTCCCTCCCCCACAAACTACATCTTTATTCATTTTTAATCATGCAGAAATGAATCAGTAAAGAATCTGAGTTACTATTTCAATGTTCATGGAGATTTTTCCTTTAACATTCTCCAGACTGAGATAAATATATACGCTGGGAATAATTGTAGTTTTTTCATAACTGCTTAGCATCCTTAACTACTTTGACATCCAGTATGTGTCCATATGGAAAACTTCTGGCTCTGTATTGAGAAGAGCTGACTGCGCTCAGTAGTGCTGCTGCTTTCAATTTGGCTGTCGAGAGCCGCAGTTACTGTGTCTAGTAATGGATTGCTGCAGAATCGGGCCCTTGTGATGTTGGGAGAATAAAAAAAAACTTCACAAGCCCAAACTAAAGATGTAACTTGTTCCTTGTTGAATATATTAAATCTGTGGTTTTGAAGTGTGGTTTTTTTAATGTTCTTATGCCATAGAAAATTAATTTATACATGAAAGCATTGTAGTGTTAAAGATTAATCCAAATATATAGCTTGAAATCAAAAGTATAGTACCTTATAGAGGTATATCTTACACTAAACACTTTTTTGATTTTTTTTTTTTATCTGTTCTCCTTATGAACTTTTAAATCCAACTCTGAGACACTGAATTTCTGGTTCCTTCTTTTCCTTACTGGCTGTTCCATTCTTTGCAGATATGGATGCAGGTAACTATACATTGTCTTCATGGCAGCTCTTGTTTTGAAGAGACAGACGGCAGTTTCTGTACTATAGCGTTTTCCCCTTGTTTTGTGTATCATTTTGATTTGTTTCCTTTTGATTTCAAGTCTTTAGTACATCTCACTGTTTTTTGTCTCTTGCTGTAGTTGTCTTTTCAGCAATAGTTTGTAGCTTCATGCATCTCTGATAACATTTGTTTCAAATTAACTCTTACCAAAGGAAGCTATTAAGCATAGTACTTGACATTTTAACAGTCGGGAATCGTAGTTAAAATGGGAGGAGAGGGAAAGGGCGGGATGGACAAGGCTTTTTCTCGTGTGATTGCAGTAACAGTGAAGTCTTCCAGTATATAAGCTTGCCTTAAATGTTTTTGCTGCTTTGTAGCTAGGACTGATGGGGTGATAATCTGCGTCTAGATTCCCTTTACGCCTGCTGCTTCTGGATGCTGATAGCGAGAAATGGTTATGCAGTATGTAGATCCACTGAATACAAGTCTTCAGCAAAAATTAGTATCCCTGCACACCTCTCTCTTTGTCTCATAAAGAGAAAATAGCTTGGGATTTTTTATCCTTGCCAAGATTCAAAAGTATGGATTGTTCACAGGGTTAACAGTCCTCTTCTCCTAAACTATGTATATTTTAGATGCTGTTCCTTGAGAGCGTTGCCATCTGTCCTCTTTGTCTTCAAGGATTTTTATTTACAGTGCTTGAGTGATGTTCTGACTGTTTTTCCTGAAAGGATTAGATTACAAAAGCAGTGTCAAATCATTTCTTTGCGCGTAAGTGTAGCTGACAAGCCTCGCTAATGACACCATTCCATTTCATTAACAGTAGAAAAACTGGAATAATTAAGAGCTCTAATTCACCTTGTAAGGGATAGGGTCAAGATTTTTAATCAAGTCAGTGTTAAAGGAAATTCAGCCCATATAAACTACCTTTAGTAAACATCTGTAGTAGCGATTTGTTAGTGTTTTGTTTCTTTCTCATCCAAGCGAGGTCCATACGCTGCTGTGCTGTAGAAGACACAGCAGCAGTGCGGATGGTTCTGTTGCATTGCCGTGCGGGGATTTTGATTTTTACGTGCTGTGTGGGAACGTCGCTTTTGATAAATCGAGGCCGAGTGTAAGCCTTTATGTTGGAGACGGATGCGGATCTTCCTCTTTTCCTTTTCTGACGTATTGCCAACGTGCCAGATGGTTAAATCAGATAAAGAATAATATGTATATCACACGTTAAGGTGTCAGATGCTTGTCAGATTTAAGAAAAACCAAAGTTTACTGACTTCGACTGGCTTACTAACAGCAAAATTTATCGGGCATCATATAATTAGTATCTAATTGGTAAAATGATGGATGCATACTTCGTGTGAAAATGGTGATTACGACCAGGGACCGCTATTTCTGCTAGCCTTTGCCTTCTAAATTGCTACAATTACCGTGAAACCTGCCCCGAATTGGACAAGTGCCACATCTCCTCTAGGCCTCCAAGGTAGCTGCAGCATTCCAGTAAATGAATCTTAAATATGTAAAGATGGTTTCAGGTTTCCTTCAGCTCTTTTCTTTAAGGTGAGATATTTCTCTTGCTGCCTGACACCACCTCCCCGCCAAGAGGAGGAATCGTATCACATTAAAGTGTAAAGCAGTTTTCTCTCATTGTCTGGCCCAACTTTTACTTCTGTTCAGAATTAATTTTCACCTTGAGCGTGATTGTAAGATTAAAACCTTTGTTTTCTCAACGAGTAAGTTTGGCTTGGGAAGAAAATTGACTTTTAGACTCTTCCTTTGCATATTTAACATGCACATAACTCTACTCCTGTGTGACACGTTTTTAAATCAAATGTATTTTGATGTAAGAGAAGAAATTATGTACTACCCTGTAACAAGTGGGAATTTCAGCAGTCTGGGACTTGCAGTTTTTTTCCGTAATGGTACAACAGGGGAGTGTTGGGAAATTGGGTATTTTAGTGATTTCTGATCTTTTAAGAACCTTCCAAGTGATCAGAAGAAAAACTATTACTAAACAGTATGCTAGGTTTTTCATGTAACTGAAACAAGAAGTAAGATACGTGCAGGCTGGTGTCCTTTTTTACCTGTCTAAAATTTAATTCTACCTGTAGGAACAAAACGAAACGTGGTGTGCGTGGAATTTGAGACCACATACTTTGCAGACCAAGGTGAATGGAAGTTTACAAGGAATAACGAGTGTCAGGAGTATTCTGTTACTGTTGAGGTTTTTGTTTCCGAAAAGCCACGGAGGTGTGAAACGTGACTTAAAGGCTTTTGCACATCTCTGGTATGTCTGTGAATACCTTAATTCATGTCATGACTATTTCAGGGTGTTTTTTTTTCCAGTGAGCCTCATAAAAAAAAAAATACAAAAAAGCAACTAAACAAAAAACCACAGAGAAGTTGTGGTCCAAGGTGTCTCAGCTAGGATAAGCAAAAATGAGTTTGTGGGGTAGAGAAGTTGTGGTCCAAGGTGTCTCAGCTGGGATGAGCAAAAAGGAGTTTGTGGGGTGTGTGGCTTTTTTTTTACTTTCTCCCAACCCACTGCTACAGTGAAGTGAGATGCTAGAACAGACAACCAAATGTCAACAGGAACTGCTAAATCTGTTCAGTATATCTTTTGTTTAGAGAAAACCAAGAAGAGGAGCTGGGATCATGTTAACAGGATCTCTTTAAATTCAAAAATGTAAAATAGCTGAAATGAGAGTTGGGAAGAAAGCGGGTTTCTTGCTGAGGAAACAGAAATAATGTAATGGCACTTAGGGGGATGCAGTACAACCGAAGGGAGAAAGCCAGTGCAAGTGGGCTTGCAACTGTTATGGTTGTTTTACTGGTCATTTTGGAAGAAGATTTAAAGGTGCAGGTCTCCAGTGTTATGTGTGCTTAGGAGTCTGACTTCAAAGCATAACTCCTTTCCTGAAATTGGAAATTAGCTGGTTTGCTGCTAGTTTTCTGAGAACTGATGATTATATAGTGGCAATCTGCTCTACTTTGGGATTAACATCAGGGACAGATGTTTTAAGTAGGCTAATAACTAAATATTGGGGTATATTTAAATTTTTGTGTTTTTTTCTTCCCCGTGTGGAGTAAATTGGTTTTCTGTTCTCAAAAGCGTAAAGGCCATCCAGCATCCTGACTTGAGGGAGCAAGTAGCTGTCGCGGTCAGTGGAGGTTCCATCTATCTGTGTGTGGAGGGACTTCGAATCCCAATGAAGATGCAGGATGTGACTCCTTGCAGTACTACCTGTTCCCCACTTCCTAGACTGATAGTGCTTAGGCTTCCCGTGCAGTGCACAGTACAAAAGAAAGGCATTGGAAGCTCTTACAGAGAGTTCTTTTAGCCACTAACAGGTATCTTTTTCTACTCCTCTGTAATTTTTTTGATCTATGGATTTTTCATTTTGTTTATATGGTATAAAGTCACTCTATTTCTTCTTTCCCATTTTCTTTTTGTAATTGTAGCCTGGTTTCGTTCTTCTCCTTGGTAGAATGGGTTGAAAGCCGTTGCATTGGGTGTTTTATTCCACTTGGCGTATTGTGAGTGCGAGCGAGGCGCAGCGGTTTGTCTAGCACTTTGGTTTTGTAGGATGCTTCCCCTCCATCCCCGGTGAGCTACAAGCTCAGCAGAGTACCACCGCACTGGAAGCCTTCGTCTCTGTGTCTGAAGGATAAGGTGCATCAAATTTCAAGTACCGCTTAATTCCAGTTAGAGGTCTCGTATTTGTTAAGGGCTACAATAAAGATGTTCCCCCATGAAGAGGTGTAGAATAAAGCCTTTATGTGTTTTCCAGACAGCTGTGATCATTTACTTTCTTTCCAAACTTGACCTGAAAATAATTTTATGCTGTAGCAGCCTTCACGGAGTAACTTTTCTCGGTACCTACAATGAACAGTGTGTCACTTGAATAACAGGAATGGTCATAAAACTTAATGTTTGTTATTAAAATACTAAACAAAGCATCACCTTCAGACTTCCCTTTAAACAATGAATGAATGTAATGGAAGTACCATGAAAGTAAGTTGCTAGCCTGTTACCAAAACATGTTGAAATTTCATACTGGGGGATGGATGTCCAGGTTTTTCAGTTTATTATATCTAGTAACTATTTCTCTATCATGCTACTTCAGCAAAGGGTAATTAGGCAAGGAGGACTGAGGAAGACTACTTGAAAATTTTAGCTGCTTTGGTTCAGCATCCTCTTTAAAGGCATTTTGCTCTGACCATAGACTCTTACAAAATACGTATACAATAAGTTCAAGCATGATGTGTTAACCTAGATAACCTTCCAGTAGACTTCATTCATGGAAGAGGTCTAGTGCTTCAGTTGCTGGGCTCTGAGATGAATCCGAGAACGGAGCTTGTTCTCCTGGAGAAAAGAGAAAAAAAAAAAAAGTGGTTCTTCTTTACTTGCCTTATGTTTAATTAAGTGTTCAGAGAAGTAAGGCAGGAAAGAAATACGGTGTTTTGACGTTCTTTATACCTGGTTGTGCCGGGAGATTTAGCAATGAGCTGGGGATCACCGTTTGGTGTTTCAGGTTGAACAGAACATGGGAACTGCAGCAGAAGTGGACAACTTTTTCTTTCTGTAGCACAGTGATTCTTGTCCTCTTCTTCTCATGATTCATCTGCAGGCTGAAAGTGTAATTCTTCCTTCTGTGAACAATCAGGTTCTGAAGGTTGCAAATCTCCTCACAGAAACCGTTAGCTATTTTTAGCTAGTTAATTTTTTTCAAATACGTAGGAATCTGGAGGCCACATTTACTAAACAACCAAATATTATTTCATGAGTAAAAAGAGGATTTCTTTTCTCTATGAGCAAGCTGGCTGAAACGTAAATGAAAAGCACGGAAATTTGGCCTCTGAATATGTACTTACATGCTCTTCTTAGAAACTTTGATGCTTTTTCATTCATGGTTTCTTGGAATTCCATAAAATCATCATCATGTGTGTGAAAAAATTCACACATAGCTTATATAGGGAGATTTTACAAGAATTCCAAGTGCATAAGAGTACAAAGAAGCGACCTTAACCTCAGAGTCCCATTTTGTGACCTTGGGGCCACAAAACGTAGGGAAGCGGACATTTTCCATGTTGAATTCAAATCCTCGGTGCAATGTTTCACAAGCTTACGCAGCACTTTGGGGGGCAGCTGAAGCTATCAGGGTACTTTTTTTTTTTTTTTTCTGTAAAAACGCAAACACCGTGTTGTGTGCAGGAGACAATGACGACTTCAGACGTGTGTTTCAAAATTACCTCTTTCCAGTTCTTTGTCTTCTGTTTCGTTGTGACAGTATCAGCTGATTATTTTTATTTGACATTTCATGCTGACATCCAGATATAAAATAACACTTGTCTTTTTTGATCATTTTAAAGTATTGCTGCAGTTGGCTCTCTTGGGCTTTTGGAGCCTTTCAGGCTTAGGATAAAAGAGTATGTTTATGTATTCTGCAATCTTCCTTCTCCTCATCCTCCTGAGACTGCCTGTGTGGGTTAGCAAGTTCTTTGAAAACCTCTCTGTTCTAGCCGTCAAGTTGGCTGCCGTTTAAAGTGTTGCACAAATAAGGAACTATGTTAATTAAAGGAAGAAGTTAAGTGTTTGCGCTTTTCCTGGGGAGAAGGTGCTGAAGAAGCAGTTTCCTAGAAGGGGCTTCCCTTTTAGGTTGTGTGCCTTGAGGGTCAACTGATTTTGAGATGATGTCTTTAACGCTTTGCACCTTGAATACTCCAAGGTTTTAACAAATAATGTCTGTAGGATTTGTGCCCTTCTCGTAACAGGCTCCTCCGAAGGTTGCGTCCCAGGTCAAAACTGTAATTCAGATTTACAACTGCCATTACCACTTTAGGTTCTCACTAGCAATGCAAGTGACTTACGTCTCCTGTGCTCTCGGCTGTCTGCTGCTCTTGAGTCAGAAACCAGTTTGGAGTGGCTGCTGCTGAAGAAGGACCTGCCTTCTCCTCTGGTTTTCAAAAATTACCTCTGTATTTCTACATCATAGCCGAATGCTTAGGGCTGTCTGCTGCTCTTGAGTCAGAAACCAGTTTGGAGTGGCTGCTGCTGAAGAAGGACCTGCCTTCTCCTCTGGTTTTCAAAAATTACCTCTGGATGTATTTCTACATCATAGCCCAATGCTTAGTTCTCGATCTTAAATCAAAATTTTAACACATGTTTCTTTTTCAGCTTGTATTTGATTTCTTATTGTGGGCTTTTTTTCCTTCCATTTAATCTTTTGTTGTTTTAGGAAGTTGTATCAGAAATTAGGGCAGAGTAGTTAGCTGATTTTATTCACAATATGTTTAATTCTCAACAGATTTTTTTTATTTTATTTTTTTTTAGTTTGCTGCTATAGTAGGCTGTCACTAGGTTTTATACCCATTATAGGAGTAACAAGGGCCTTCCACCTTGCAGGGTGGCAAAATAGATCTTGACTAAGTGAGGTCGTTCTCTTTTGTCCCTCCCGCTCCCCTTAGTTCCGGGTGATGCTGATATGAAAGGTGTTCAGCAAAATACAGAGTACAGGTGGAAAATACAGTTTTGTACCTGTAAGATATGGTGTGCTATTCTGTAATGACCCTTCTGTTGTTGTCCTTGAATTGGAATATTTTGAGAGATAATTTTAAAAAACAAAACAGGGATGATGATAGTTTCTTTGTCTGGGTTTCCTTAACAGATCTTGGTCCAATTTTTTATGGGAGTGTGTGTGTTCAGACAGATTATAGTATAATCACAGCTAGCGAAGTCCAGTTTTAACTTCAGAGTTACTATTTATAATGTAATACTGCAATGAAAGGACAGATGTTATAGAAGCGGGCTATAAACAAAGTATAAAAAGCAAATGGATATTTAAAAAAATAAGAGGCAAAAATAAAAGCCTGAAATCTATGCTTCAGTGTTTATAGGAGTTAAGTTTTTGGCTTATCTTGGTTATGCTGTTTAGGGTTTGTTAGTACCTATGTTAAGATCTTTGAAATTGTGTTGGAAGCTTGTAAAGTTGAATATAGATACAGAAATTTTGAGCAGATGTTGGCAGGAGACGATTTCTGTGTTAGGTTGAAAGGTAGAATGGGTTAGTGTCTGGAAGATGAAATCTGCGATAAGCCAATGTTTAAGGAACCGCAGCAAGAAAGAGCTATGGTATTTTAAGTGACGGGGCTAACTTTGTAAGGCCCTTTGTTTGGAAAGTGGTGTTTTGGGGTGTAAACTTTCTAAACTTGAGAAGACTGGTGATGTAAACAGGTAGGAGTGTACTAAAGTAGGATCGCATCCTGCCCAAAGAAACTGGCTGCTGCTCTTTGGTTTTTGTTTGTCTCCAGCTGGCTTGATAAAAATAAACGTTTAAAATTAGACTTGTAGCGTATATACAGTTAGTGGGTGTGATGTGTAAGGAAGTGTCTGCACCTGTGGTCAATTAAATAAAAAGTTAAAAAAAAAAAAAGTTTTTGGATATGCCTGACTGCCTATCTTAGTAGAAATTTAATTAATTTAATTGTAGGCCATTGTCACCCGATACTGTGGAGGCAGACAGGTTCTTGTAGGGATCCTTGGCAGGATGATGACAGCACTATACGTGGCTGTTTGCCTTCTGAAATGGTGTTGGTTATGCTGACTGTGTTACCCCAGGGGTCGGGAGCAGGGGGTACTGGTCAGACCCCTATAAATATACAAATACCTTTTTTTCTCTGCCATTTTAATACTTAATAAGGCATAGCTTTTAAAATACTTGAGCACGTTCATCTGAAGAGTTTTACTGTCTGAGTAAGCTTGAACATCTGACGTTCGTAGTTGTGCCCTGATGAAATTTAAATAAAACTGTGCTAAGTGATGAGATTATGGTGCTGGCGAGAATGCTAAATACAGGGAACAAAAGCAGCCGTGCAGGAACCTTATAATAATTTTGAATTGTAATTGCAGGGTTCAGTGTACGGAGCGAGTCCTGCAGGTGACGCAACGATAAGGGTGGCTGCAAGAGGCTGCTGGCACTGGGGAGGTTGGGGTGGGCACAAGGGATGGCACAAGGGATCTGGTGGCTGTCGGAGGAGGAGGTTCCTCACAGGTTCCTCCTGGTTGTTTTTCCTCCCCTTTAAACTGTCAGGAATATTTTTTCACGTGAATGAACTATGAAAAAGGGCATACTGAGAACATGTAATGTATTCAGCTTTTATTTGCTCAGTGCCAAAATTTTTGTATATTTATGTGCAGTAGATGCCAGATGAAAATGTGTTACTTCATCATGTTGAATTGGTGGTGTCTAATATCTTGTTTGCGGAGTAATTTCGGAGATGTGAGCACTTGCTTACAAGCAGGGCACAAGTCCTTTATCACTTTGCAGAAAATGTTTCAGAATTTTGCAGATTCACCCTAGAACCTTGAACAGTATTAAAATCTCAAACCTGTTCATTGTATTTAAAAATCATAATAGGTTGGTGTTATGCCTTTATTATTAGGAAAGATAACCATAGATTATTCCCCCCCCAGCAAGTGTGACATGATAGGTGTAATTCTGATGCTAAAAATCAGTGTGCTGCTTTAGATATGAATTCTTTTGTCTGTAACGCTAAATGTTAAGGTCTGTATGGTACCGTTTCTGCTGTGTCATATACTTCGGTGTTACCTAACCACATGGTTTTAAGCTGTCTTTGAGAGAGAGGTGCTGCCTCTATGACTTCTACAGAAAAGGGAAATCAAGTACTAGTCCCTAAACCAGGCAAGGTTAATGGAGTGAATTCTCAGGTTTGTCCAACAGCTAATCAGATACTGATCGTGTGATTAAACTGGGTACCCCGAGGTACAGGGATGCTTCCAGCCAGGAAAGTGAAATCATGCAAAATTTTAAATGTTCTGAGGGCAAACTGTTTTAAAATGCATTTTAGCGGTGTGTGCTTTCCAGAGTCCTGTTCTGCTTATCAGCTTTGGTACTGGAGTGTAAATCCTAAGGTTTTTACCTAGAATTGTGGTGACTCTGGAGTGGAGCTTTGTATGTCTGCTTCCACTTGATACTTTGGCCTGTTCGCCTGAGATCCTAATAAAATAGGAACGGAAAAAACGGTGAAGGTCTTGCCCTTGCACTAAAATGGGATCAGCAGATTATTTCGTAGTAAGAACCCTCACCTCTTCTCTCTTCCAAGTCTGTTCTCTTAAATAACCACAATTCATGTGCTTATTTTTCTTACTGTGTATTTTCTAGGCGGATTTTTTTTATTATTTGCAAGTGCTTCTGAGCTCTTCTCATTTGGTCCTTGTCTTGTGTGTAACGCGCTGCCCAGAGCGATACAGGCTGAGGCTTTCTACGCGGCTGCTGACCTGAGAGCTGGGACAAGCTATCTGCGCTCCGCAGGGATTCACCGCTGCTCGCTGGCGGTGCCGGTGGTTTGCTGTCCTCCCTCTTTCTGCAGCTGCTTGGTCCTGCTTGGGTGGAGGACTCTTCATTTTGTCCCTATGATGCTGCTTTTGTTTTTTCCATTCTTATTTTTTGAACTTGTTATGGTCATGTTGAAGTATAATCTTATTTTCTAATATAATTGCAATCCCTCCTTCTTCATTATCTAGAAATTAAATAGCCTGTTACTTCCATCTCCTAGGTTATTAATGAAGTACGTGCGTGAGACTTGAAACTCCTGCAGAAACTTGCATTGGTATCATACTTTTTTAAAGACGAGTTATTTGATGAATACCAAGTGTGGTTTACCTGTACATCTGCACTCACATTACAGTAATTTTCTTAAGATTGGGCTTGTCTAATTACCTTGCAAGCAGTATGCTACTGCCTGTCAGAGGCTTTATAGTGAAAATACAACACACGCTACTCTTCTCCAAGTCCTATCTCCATGTAGTGAAGGAAACTTAATTGCTCGGAGGCTGGCTTTTTTTTTTTAACTCATTTATCTTGGTGGTTCATCAATCACTTCCTTCTCCTTCTGTCTGAAATATAACATCAAATGGGAATCTCAGCCTGTTTACTGTACTTCTGGCTTCTCCTTTTCCTTTTGCCAAGTTCTGCTAACGAAGAGAATCTGCTGTGGAAGTATTCCCTCCCTGCACCCAAATGTTTAATAACTGTATTTGTGGGTAATAACATGTGGTTGGCTCAAATAAATGTTCTTTCCAGAGCAGTCTGTGAAGCACTGCATTTTTGTTTGTTTTCTTTAGATGCTGGCGACTGTTTAAAGTTAATGGAAGCGACTGTATGTGTTTCATTGCAGTTGGCTGGTGTTGAGCCCAGGGTGGGTTGCAGGAGGATCTCACCCTGTTCCTTATTTGCTTAATTTGCGGTCCCAGGCAGGCAGTTCAGGACTGCACTATTCTACCTGTTAAATTTTCTGTCACTTGGAAGCGAGACCGTAGACCTTTGCAAAAATGTCATTTAGCGTAACTGCCTCTGTTTGTCCTCAAGGTGAAGCCCCCGCCTCTCCGTTTTCTATCACACCATATTAAATGGGCTCTGATTCTATGCAACTTGAGTAGCTAATGCTTTTTTTGTTTTAAGCAGAAGCTATATTTTCCTGAATGCTTAAAAACTTAAAATTTGGTTGATTTCCATTCAAATCACCAGCAGGTTTTGTGGACCCATCAGATCTGGCCTTGTGTAGAGGCACTGCCAATATGTCAATGAATGTCTCTCAGAATTAAGTTGTTAAATGTCGTTGCAGCTGCTGCTAAAATCCCAGAAGTAAACCTGCTTTTCCTGGTTTCTTCATTACAAGATCATTTATTAGTGCTTCCTTGGCAGTTTTTATGTGATAAGGTGATCCGTATGATGTAATAGTTTTACATCATACGTGGTGCCAGTGGGTGTACCTTGCTTTACTTGGGTATGGCTTGATACTTCAAGGAGAACGCTAACGTTCTAGCCCATGATTTAATCCATGTATTTCCTAAAATATATCACAAACCGGTTGAGAGAAGCAGGTGGTGGGTTCTGCAAGGCTCAGCCTAGGCTACCTTGTTGGGTTTTGGCTTGGTTGTTTTTTTTTTTTACCCGGGTACTTTGCTGGGAAGCTGGTGCAGTATCTGCTTGCGGCTATAGCCTCGTGCGAGAGCGACGGTTCCCCAGTCTTCGCACGTCTGTGGTTACACGCTCAACCACATTCGGTTTCTGAAGTATTGTCTAACACGATATTTGCATTAAGGAAATACCCAAAAGCTAACTTTACATGTGGCTGAATGATAGTTTGTGATAGCTTGTCTACTGCAAAGACCGATATGAATTGACATCAAGCACTGAGCACAACTTGAGTTAGTGAAAATTTAGTTTTGATGCTTCCTGTGTAATAATGTGATTTCTTGGGGAAATGCTGAGAAAGACATTTTTAAAGCAGTTTATTTAAATAAAAATTTTGGTAACCAACTGCGATACCGGCACTGGTGTACTGGGCTCTTGCAGTTGTCATTCTTTAGTGCTTCTGCTTAGCTGTCAAAGATCTTGCAAGCATTTCTTCCCCCCCCCGAGCTTGACCAACAATTTTCATGTATTTGGTCCTTAGATGACTTACGTATGAACGGAGGGAGTAAATGACTATTTAACCCATTTCCCTGAAGAGAAACCAGATTCTTGACACTGTCTTTTCTACCTTATGAGGAAGAAAAGGAGAGAATCTGCATGTGTAAGACAACTGACCGCTGTTGTCAAAATTCACGTGTCCTTGGGAATATAAAACAGAGGCTTTTACAGCCTGAGCTGCTGTCTCTCCTTTCCTGCCCGCCCTGCCCCCATGTTACGGCAGACATTCGACCGCTGCATGGGTTTGTCGTGTGGCCAACCCCCCAAATTTATCTTTCTCATATGGCCAAATAACTTCATCCCCGTGGCAATTTGCTTGAATAAAGAGCCCGGTGAAAGCAGCGGAGCCGGGGGATACAGTATGAAAATCAGCGGTTGCTTCGGTGAGCAATTACGCAGTGAAACAGCTATCAGCTGGAGGAAGAGGCGGCCGGGCTTTCACGAAAGCCTTCATCCGTGGAATTCCCTATATAATATAAAGCTTTGGCAATATAGAGCACCTTTGATTACAAAATGTGTGCGGTATTTAAAATTAGTATCAATTTTTACCGAAGGACAGTTTCCTACTGCTGCTGATTCAAAGCACTAACCTTTGTAGAGTGACGTGCATAGAAATGAGATTAGGAAGCTTTTGTTGAATCCCTCAGCCTGGTGCTCAGACTTGTGCTGGGTCTTTAGTCGTGGTTGTGAATCACTGATGCACAGAATTTATTTAGCTTTATGTTGATCAAAGCGGTATTTTTATGTGGAGCGTTTTATAGTAGGAATCTGGCCTAATGCACGTAAGAGAGGGGGTGGTTTTATGGGTTACATCGGAAGCACAGCTCTATATCTTCTGGTGGGTATCGTCTGTGGTTCGTACGCAGGAGTGATATTTGCCACAGTATGCGAAATTTTGTATGTGCCTGAAAATGGCTCTGTGTGAATTGATAACCATCTTGCCCTGGAAGACTGGGAATAATGCAGCGATTTATAAATACAGAGTTTCAGAGAAAATAAATAAACCACACAGTAAAAATCCTCCCAAATTAAAGCTTCCACACAGTTTCAATGATTTGTTTTTATAAAATTGCTGTGACATTTCACGAAAACAGTTTCCAGCTCCATCTGTCTGACGAGGGAGGCTTATTTAGGTATTCACTGGCACATTTGGTTTATATGGCTTTTCAGAGATGGGGTTGGGTCTGCGAGTAAATGTGGTTCAGCTGTTGACTGCACGCTTGGCACTCCAGCATCCTTGTGCTTTGACATGCCTGTTAGGACTTAGCAGGAGCGATCGCTCCGTCCTTCAGAGCTGTGGTCCAGGCTGCCAGTCTTTCTCTTTCAGTGGCCTCCTTTGGCAGGTACATACGGGAGGTGAGAAATTCCCTCATTAAAAAACTGCATGTGTCATAATACTGATGGGAGAGAAACAAAGCTGGCTGCATCCCTTGGGACTAGTGCTGTGGGTTTTTGAGCTCGTCCTTTAAATTAAGAAGGTCGTTTCTTTGTTTTCACCGTCATCAGTTTAGATAATATTTTGCAGCTCCATCATGTATTACAGGTATTTAGAAAAATACAGTGGTAGTTTGTAGCTGTGGGAGATTTCTTGACTTGTTTGACAGGTTGTGGTAGTTCGATATTTGAACCGGCTGATCTCTCTAATTCCTCTTTCCCGATGGCTCTGTGATGCTTTACAAACTCCAAAGATGTATTTTTTAAAAAAAAATAACTAGTGCAGTGCAGTCCAAAGCCAAAGCATCCCAAAATCACTGCCCTTGCAGCGATTTTATTGCCCGACCTGGAGATGGGTCATGTCAGGGCTCATCAAGTCAAAGGCAGAATCAGTCTATTGTTTGCCTTAATCGTACAACCACGGATATCTGCAGGACAACCACCTAGCCTTGCTTTCGTATGCTGGCAGAAGGCTGTATATTCCTCACTGTTTATACTTTTCTGTATGTGAATTCTTGATATCGAGGTAGGTTTTCTCAATCTGCCCTGCATAGCACCTAATTTTATGCTGTGCTAGTGATAAGGGCTCTTTAATGGTATAGAAACGTCAGTTAATAGAGATGCATCCTGCTTTGATCTCAGATTTGCATCGAATAATTCTTATTTGGGGGACGAGTGTGATATTTATATTTGCTGTTATATTTCTGCATCTTCAGATTTGGTCGGAAGCGCTTAGTACAGATTGGAAATGCAGGGCATTCTTAGAGACATTTTGGTTGGGGGAGTTGTTAGATTGAAACTATTTATCGTGGAATACCTAAACCGAGACAAAAAAATAAATGAACGCATGAGGACGTGCAAGGAACTAGTGCGTATTCCAGATAACGAGCACGCTCAGCTTTTAAGGGTGAAGCAGTCGTTTAAATAGATTTGAATTGACTGTGCGCTTGTTGACTGCAGCATCGCTCTTCCAATGCGAGAGAGCGTGGTGAGGTGGTACAGCTTGTCAAGGTGCGAGTGTAATGCAGGAAATACAAGTACGTTATTGGAGTGAGCTCCACGCACGGTGTTTTTGGGGAAGGCAAGGAGCAGGAATACAGGCTGCTCACTTAGTGTGGATTCATATAGGAAGAGAGCTGCTGGATAATTTTATACTGTACTTTTAAAATACGGTACCCTTCTCAAAGCTGCTCCCACAAGCAAAATCATTAGTGACCATGAAGTGGCTCTCAAGAATAAATCTCTTAGTGCTCACATTTGTGATTTGTGTATATACATTTTAATATGACATACATGGATACTTGTTCCCCCAATTCTCTACATAAGCTTTTTATTTCACCTTGCCTCTACCTTCTTTATGCCTCTGAGGACTGTCTGAAGATACAGTGAGACTTGAAAGGCGTCCTATTGACAAGAGGGAATCATGAGTTACCTTTTAAATGTGTTCAGTTCATGGTATTTTATAATTAGCTGGGTGAACTTTCAGTGTTTAAAAAAAGGAAATGGCAATTACGTGGAACTTCCAGTCTTCGATCACATATATACTGCATGTCCATCGTTACTTACAGCTTTAAAGAGCCTCTCTGGAGGGCTGTGTGTTAAGTAATTTATCTTATTTAACACTTCGTGGTGAAGCGTATACCATTAATTGACGATGTATAGAAATAATGATCTGGTTAATACAAATTCAGTTCCCGAGAGCTGAGATGAGTTCCTATTAAAAGTTTTGGTTTTGATTATTCTTTTCAAGTTTGCTAATGATATATATTTATCTGTCACTTGATCTTCGAAGGCAAAATTGAAATCCGGTTTGTGAGCAAGATAATGAAAATCTATACAGAGCTCTTCTACTCCTTCTGTAAACAACCAGAAATGTGACAGTCTTAATTGTTGCATGTTCAATATTGCGGAGCTGTTCACGATAGGGTAGGTTTATAAAAATAAAACAAAAACCTAACAGCAACAAAACCACGAACAAAAAAACCCCATTCTTGTGTCTTTTGTTAAACAAGAAATGTATTTAAATTTAAACATGCTCAAATATTGCACGTAGCTGAACTGTTGAGTGATGTTGATTTGAAAGCTGCTGCAATGGTTGGGCTGGGGGAATGGTGGGTCTAAGCCGGTTTGTTGTATCCCGAATTTTTTGTGTAGTTTTTTTTGCTAGCAGTTTTTGTGCAAATGCTTTGAGGATCAGCGTTAGCCTGGAATGTGCTGACTGACTTCCTTAGAGAGCTTGTTTGGAGAGCTTAGAGAGTTGTTCGCTCACCTGTCACGTGTTTAAATGCATCGGTTTTGATAGTATGACAAGTAGTTGGGAAATAGGGTTCAAATTGGAAATGACTCCAGTTAAAAAAATAGGGGTGAAGAAGGAAGTTTAGGGCGCGTTAATAGATGTGTTTTACCTTAGTCTAAGTTCAGATGTGAGGTGGTTGGACGATGCTAATGGCCGCCTTGGGGCCTTTGTGGCTTAAGTGGGGAGATAAGAGTGGTTTTGCTTCCAGGAGTGAAGCCTAAATGTAACCCAACTACTTAGGCAGGCTGAGTTGGCTAATCCTGGCTTAGGCTCGGTCACACCAGAAACCCTAAATGTGATTTGTCATTATCTGAAGTCCGTCATGAGACACAGCAGGGTGCCCAAAATCTGCTCAACCCCAAAGGAAAGCAATTCCAATTCTGCCCTTGGGTCAGGCTCAAAGTCCCCCTGAGGGCAGCGGAGAGAGAAGGTAAGGGTGCAGCTGCACGCCCCGCTTTGGTTTCTTAGGTTCGGTGCCAGCTCTTTGGTCTTGGCGAGCCCTCAATATTCTACATCTCCCTGAAATAATAGGATCAGGAATAGAATTTGGCTGAAGGCTGCGACTTCGCTGTTTTTGTTAGATCTCCAAAGTGGGTCTTTAATTCCTCCCGCTAGTAAGCGGCACTACATTCTCTGTTAGTTTAGTACATCTCTGCAGAGGTACCACCATTGTAGTTTTTTTTGTCTAACATGTGTCTAGTATTTTCCCCTAACTGTGGTTTGTGAATATTAGAAGTATCATTTTCATAACATTACGTGTGTGCTGTAAGAACTGGGCTTCTCTTGAGGAAATGCTAATTCACGTAAGAAGTTTATTTTGGTTATAATTCACAATATTGTTTGTATGCAACTGTCCCATGTTTGCCTTTCTTATGAGATACGCATCTCACCGTTCTATAAAACAGAGGTGACTGTCTTTTAGCTACGTGTATCAAAACCAAGTACACCTAACGTGGGAGTTAGTGTTTCTAATGCAATTGTTGGCTTTTTTCCACATTAGCCTTATTCTCAAAGTACATGACTTAACTTTCTTCAGTAATTTCTACGGATATGCATATGAACTTGTATTCACAGTAGTTAATTAAATTGTGAAAGATCTTAAGGACACCTTATTATTTTTTTTCCACAAGCGAAGCCTTTTTCTAGTTTGTATTTTTTACCTTTGCTGTTCTGTAATGAGGTTACTTTGTGTGACAGGTGGGAGATTCAAGAAAGAAATAGTAGTTGATGGACAAAGCTATCTGCTGCTGATTAGAGATGAAGGGGGCCCTCCCGAGGCACAGGTAAGTGCCGCGTATGGAGCTTCACCAGCCTAACACCGCTGTTTCCTTTCTTTATTCTATTTTTTTCTATAAGACAACTGGCTGGTTTTGTTCTTTCCTGGGTCCTTCTCATCTTTCTGCTGGGAAAAATCTGTACATAGCCCCTCAGGTGAAA
>NW_009619071.1:5784-5998 GCF_000690535.1 Cariama cristata | reverse complement strand
GGCAGACCTTAGAGCAGCCTGCCAGTGCCGAAAGGGGGCTGCGAGAAAGCTGGGGAGGGGCTTTGTGCCAGGGCATGGAGTGATGGGACAAGGGACAAGGGCTTTGAACTGGAAGAGGGAAGGTTTAGATGAGATATGAGGAAGAAATTCTTCCCGGTGAGGGTGCTGAGGCAGTGGCAGAGGTTGCCCAGAGGAGCTGTGGCTGGCCCAACCC
>NW_009619071.1:3429-5716 GCF_000690535.1 Cariama cristata | reverse complement strand
CAGGGGGTTGGAACTGTCTGGGCTTTAAGGTCCCTTCCAACCCAAACCAAACAGCAGCCTACTCTGTGGAAATGGCAGAAGTTCGGGGCACCTCGTGGGAACGCTGCTGCTGTGCTTTTGCGAGCTGTGATGAAAACTCCATTACTTATGGAGACATGGACTACCTCAAGCCAGCTGCAGTCTAAAGGCAGTCTGCTATGTTGATCTAGTTTGCGTAGATTCTTACAGCTATGAGAAGAATGAGGCTTGATAATTGAGAGATCACGGTTAACTTAATTTCTAAATCTGACTTGAGCTTTTCTATGCTCTTTTAGTACAGAATACAATTATCCTGCAAAAAAACCCTTGAAATAAGATTGGATAATAATTAATATTTCTTTATCGTCTTGCTCCCTTGACCTAATCTCAAAATTGAGAGCTGATTGCCCCTCAGATTGATTTGCCTCTCAAACCAGTCTTAAGCTTTGCTGTTTTACACTCTTCTGTACAAACAGAATCTGTCTTCCCCTTCCCTATTTTTACTTTAAAACTAGATAACAACAGATAGGTAATGTTTTTTTTTCTGACAATTAACTGCTGTTTATTCCATTTTTCTCAAAATCTGCAGGTTACTTGTCGACAACTGTAGAAGAACTGTAATTGTGATGGTTTATGTTTGAACGATGGCAATGAACGACAGCATTAGTATCTTGAACTCTGCTTATCTGGCGGTGGAATATATAGACTCTTTCTTGCCTGACAATCCCCTGCAGCAACCATTTAAAAATGCCTGGAATTACATGCTGGATAACTACACAAAGTTCCAGATTGCAACTTGGGGATCGCTTATAGTTCATGAAGTTTCATACTTCTTGTTCTGTGTACCTGGATTTGTCTTCCAGTTTATACCGTACATGCAAAAGTATAAAATTCAGCAGGTAAGACAACGTTGGGAACTACACGATTCCTGATTTATCTTTGAACTCGTGAAGTCGAACATATAACTGCAGTATCCTAGTTCCCAATTTATACGACCTCATTTCCTCTATCACTCGCATATTCTGGAAGTGACAGAACAAAATTACAACGTTAAAGAGAAATGGATTTTGGGGAAGGAAAGGATTTTTTTCTGAGGGAGAGTACCCTTTCCACCATGGTGGTATAGAGAGAAAAGGGTACGTCAAATCTTTTTTTTAGCAAAGTTATAGTTTATCTGTCAGCAGGGGAAGGTGCAAGAATCGTAGCATCTGGTGGTTAGAGGTACGTCTTAGTATTACAAAAGAATTACATGATATGCTTATTTAATAGCAAGTGTCTCTTTCAGAGTACCTCTATGCATATCCCCTTGGAAGGATTTTGAAGTATTTTAACAATGGAGAAAGCCTGGCATGGACTTGGACGCTCCTAGCTGGGAGTAAAGGCACATCCAGTATCTAAAGATGATTGTTTTCCCCCAGTTCATTGTAATCTGAATTGGAAATCGGTAATACCAGCTTCTGAAATTACTACAGTAACTGGTGAAATGTCTCCGTGCAAAGACTGGATGTTTTCAAGGCAGCTTATTTCTTCGCAAGCTTATGTCTTCAGCTTGTCTTTGTATTATTTTAACTGTGGAAACACATTCTGTGCTGTGAAGAAGAAAAGCAAACTCAAATTTATGTTAAACTGTTGAATGTGAAATGTTCCTGCTAATTACAGGCACTGACACAACAAGAATAGTTTAGGGCAACTAGCAAAGACGCCTTCTGTTAAGAGAGGCTAACTTTAAATTTTGTAGAAAACTAGCTTAGAAAAACAAGAGGTTTTGATGAAACTGAATCCAATCCTCAGTTAATTTGTATTATTGGAGGACCCGCTACCTGTCTTTCAAGGCAAAATGAAGCTGTCTCCAAAGTAGTTTCTGCAGTTAGGTGCAATAGAAATATGTAACATAACTGACTCTTTTTGCTTCTTCTTAGGATAAACCAGAAACGTGGGAAAAACAGTGGAAGTGTTTCAAAACACTCCTCTTCAATCACTTTTTCATTCAACTTCCTCTAATTTGTGGCACCTATTACTTCACAGAGTTTTTTAACATCCCATATGAGTGGGAAGAGATGCCTAGATGGTAAGTGGATTTTTCTCAGATGTCGATGCTCAGTTCCATACCGTTGGAGGCAGCATATTTAACAAATAGCGTCGTTGACTCTAATACACAATAATTCTTTGACGATGTAAACTGTTTGTTAATCTTGCTTCTTGTGATACTGAACTGCTCTTAGAGCTAATTAGAGCTTTCTAGATCTTTTTTAAATGGCCACAAATTGTT
>NW_009619071.1:0-3398 GCF_000690535.1 Cariama cristata | reverse complement strand
AGAGCGATTAGGAGGGAGTTTATGGAACTGAAGCGAGATTCATGATGGCATGGGGTAAACATTGGACTTTCTGTTTTGGTTTTTTTTAATCCAAAATTTTTTGATTCCTCCTAAGTGTTTCTTCCCTCCACCTTGTTTTATATCATAGCAACAGTGTGTTCCTCAAGGGAGAGAATGTACCACCTGCTTACATTCTCCCTTTTTTTTGCACTAAACTGATATACTTTTAAACAAAGCTGAATTCCTTAGAAATGTGACCTCCTCCCTCAACCCCTACTCTGACAGAAGTTCCTTATGACAGAAGGTCATCTTTCTTGGAAAGCTTTTTTCTATCTGGATTAAGACAGCTGATGTAGCTCTGTATTTTTCTATCTAGGTCTTACATAGTCTATAGGTGTTCTCTGTAGACTGTGTGTGTAACGCTGAAATGAGAGCTTGTTATATACCACGTGCTAACTCACTTCAGCGTATCAACAGGTCAGCTGATAAGGACAATAGCCCTTGTACCTGGTAATTAATATTTTTAGCATGTTAAAAAGGTAGTGTCAATGCACTGTTACTCAGTCAGTAGTAGGCATAAACATTTCCCACCCTTACTAGCATATAAACTTATTTTGTCTTTCAAGATCGTGCGTCTGCTGGTATATTCTATAACTAATAGCTCTTCTGCTTTTTAAAGGTATGTTCTGGCTGCCCAGTGTTTGGGATGTACAGTGATTGAGGATGCCTGGCACTATTTCCTGCATAGGTTGCTGCATCACAAGAGAATATACAAGTATATCCATAAGGTTCACCATGAGTTTGTTGTACGTATTCTTTGATTTTTTAACAGTTCTTAGTGTACGCAGTTTCATACAACTTATTTAAACATCTTATTTGAAAGACTTAAGAACTTTACATCCCTCTGACAGTGGGATAGGTGTCTTTTCCTGAGCTCTTTGTCAAGAACAGTCATCCATTTTGTTCCTGAAAACACCTCTCGTAATTGTATTTCATGAAAGGTTGCACTCTTGCTAAAGTTTGGTCATATCTATTGAGCTAGGTGAAGCAGGCTTTTAAAAGTGTATTTATAGGTCTCGTTGTTAGGGGAAGGGAAACAGCAGGTTTCTGGTTGCGATTGTTCATCAGTTTGCCGCCGCCTGGGGTGTTACCCAGAGCGTACCGATCCCCAGAACATGATCCAGGCCGGCGGCTCCCGCGTGGTCTGGGGCTGCGCACCCTATGTGCTGTGTACTTGTTTCAGGGAAGGATTATAGCTTTGGATATGGGCCTCTGGAAGCAGTATAGCCAGTTGTGTGGTACCGCATCGAGAGCAGAGTGCAGTACAGAGACATATTGGGTGGTTCCACGTTTAGCGGTGTTAGAGCTGACATTAAGCACAAAATAATAAGCCGTGCTTGACTGGAGGTGGCACTGGTCTGAGGCAGGTGGGGTCCAGGCCCGCTCCCACCTTATAGCTAGTATGGCTGTGTTGAGGTGGCCCTGTCTCTGCGTCACAGAAGTCAGCGCTACTGGGTTTGTGTGCGGCTGTGTTTCAATGTATAACCTATACTGTGCCTAAGGTAAACTGCAAGCTGCGGGGTCAGGAGTGGTTTATGTGGGCTGCCAATAATAGAGAAGCTTGGTATTGACTGATGCATATGTATATACGTCCACCTGCAGCAGCAAGGTGTTTTCCTTTTGCTCTTGGCAGCCCCTCGGGTATACGGCAGGAGCAGCTTCTGGCCTTTATTCTTGAGAGCAGTTAGCAGTTCACACAGAAGTGATCTGTAGGCTAATGGCTGTTTCACTAAAAACTTGTCCTGATAGTAAAAGGTGACAATTTTAAAATTGCCCTTAAGCCAAAGAGGACTTTTATTTTTTTTTTTCTGATAATCAAACTTATAACCTTCAGCATTAGGCTAAAATTTTGTAAACTGTTCTCTTTGTAGGGTGTTCTACTTTTGAAAACTCTCTATGGAATGTCTTTTTTGGTAAACCAAATATAGGAATGACTGGAGGACATGTGTGTATATATATAAAGGAAGGGAAATGTTTTATTGCGATCTCAAAATAACGTTTGAACTGTACAAATGTATTTTAAAAAATCATCAAAGATGAGGTTTTTTTTTTATTTCTTATTTTTCGTTTTAAAATAAATTTATAAGTGATTCTGAGAATATTTTGGCTTCCTTCTTTCTTCTGCTTCGAAGACTGGATGTATAGCAAAGCTGATAGGAGCTTGCCAAACACTTTAATATTCCTGAAATAATGCTTTGGCCTGGGGTAACGGTAAGCCTAAATAAAAGTTTTTGACTTTTCGATTAGTAATGAAGTGTTTGGAATCACTAATGGAATGACAGTCCTTATGACCTTGGAATTTTGTTTTCCCAGCGAGGAGCGGAACACCTGGGTTAAGGCCCTTGCTCAGTTGTCCTGTTTCCTTTGCCCACAATGTCATTCTGTTTGTCCTGTTGTGGTCTTGTGGGGTAATGGGTAGGGGAGAGTACCACAAAAAGATGATCCTGATTTGGGGTATACCAAGTCAGAAATGGTGACTGTTTTCCTCTCTGTTATCTCTTTCTAGTCTCCATTTGGAATGCAAGCAGAATATGCACATCCTCTGGAAACACTTATCCTTGGAACTGGCTTTTTTATTGGGATTGTTGTTTTCTGCAACCACATGATTCTTCTGTGGGCATGGGTGATATGTCGCTTGATGGAAACCATTGACGTACACAGGTGAAATCCTCATTGCTTTTAAACAATGGCCTTTTCTGTTCTCCCTAGGTCTGTCTCAAACTGACCTGTCTCTTTCACTGAAATTTACTGTTTATTTTGCACTGAAATGCTTTTATGCATCTTAGAAAGAATGACACAACCTGAACAGTTATCACTGCTTTGAGGTAGCGTTAATAGCAAATCTTGCTGATTATAAAAGTGTAGACTATAAGCTAGAGCATCTCAAGGAGAGTTTCAGAAGCTAGGTGCCTCGTTAGGATGTCTGGCTCTTGATATTTGGTGTACAAGTGATCTTACGCATATTAGAACACCAAAAATCAGTTACAAGAGTGATATTCCAGCCAAGAGTTCTTTCCATTTAATACTTTGTCAGACAGTTTTCCTGGACAAGAGAAGCTTTAGGCTAGACGACCGCTGATTATCTTTAAAATAAATGTAGAATTTGCTTTTATTTGTTTGTTTATTGTAGATACACAGGACAAGACTTCTTGTCTCTGTAGTAAAACTGACTTCTTTCAAATTTGGCTCCAAAATGCTAGTGCAGATCGCAGTAGGCTTAGTTGGGTTTGTCTGCAAATTAATGAGCTTTTCTTTCCCATGTTCAAAAGGAAGGGGACAGTAAGGGTTCATTTTTGAAATGCTAATATTACACTTAGAATCATAGAATCATTATGATT
>NW_009619070.1:0-2487 GCF_000690535.1 Cariama cristata | reverse complement strand
TTACATTTATGTTTATATTTATATTTACATTTCTATTTTTATCTATATTTATATTATCTACTTTTAGCAGCAAACAGTTCACAGACGCAGGGATCCCAGCTTTGTTCAGCCTTGCAGGCAGTGCAGTGACTCATTCCAGTCTTCTGCAATGTCTCCTTTCTTTTAGGCTCTCCTCAAGGCAGAAAAAACATGTAAATGAATCGGTCTGGTTTGTAGCTTGTTTATTCAGTTTCACCTCGGAGACAGCATGAGCAGTCTTAAGTGGAAGGATTTGTTCCTTATCTTTCTTCTTGGCATTGTCAAACTCTCATTTTTTAACCCAGGGTTAAATCCAGCAAAACAGATTGGAAGACAGAGATGAAGTGTTTATTCAGGTCCTCCGAGTAATATCTTTTAGGGTGACTCATTTAAGGCCCCCGAGTTTGGAAATATTGACCTTAAAGCTTCCGAACTCCAATTTCTCCCCTCCCTGCACCTGCCTGGTTCAGTGCATGGACGGACTGTGCTGACGGCATCGCTGAGCAGCTCCTTGAATATCTGTCTCCTTTTTACACATACAAATGTTCTGCCCCTGCTCTTATTTATTACACATTGGCCCAACACAGACAGGTATCCTTCATTTTCTGGCATTGCCTAACTTTCGCAGGTTTGACTTTGCAACTTGAAAAGTGATTTTGAAATGCAATCATTTCGGTGGGTAATATCTTAGCCTATAAAAAGGAGGAGATGGAAAAAACCAGAAACACCATCCTGCAGTATCCATCACTCTTCAGGCTTTAATCCCTCTTCTGCAGCAGGGCTAGGAATACCTGAAAGAAACAGATTGCAAGATTAAGGAAGAAAAAGCTGCCCTTGTTATTGGAACTTGCTCAACCATCCTAGAAACACATTCTCTCTGAAAACATTAGTCTCAAGAGGAAAACTAGGATTGAAAATCATGTCTAGCCCAAATTGTTAAATTTATGAGCAAAAGAGGAAAACGAGGTGAACACAGTGTTAAGTAGTGATATCTGTTGTATATTTATTTGGGGCATATTTGTAGGCTTAAATTTACGCAGCGTTATGGGGCAACTATGTTAAGAGAAGAGTTTCTTAGCTCCATCTGTACTTAGGGGAGAGAAAGAGAGGCATGTCCAGGTAGTGGCTCAGAATAGTAACAATTTAGGATCTCTGTGGTACTTCCTTGTACCGCCCCTTTTCTGCTCTCAGCCTGACTTTCATGGACAAAACATTTTTTGATGGGGGGCGAGAAATAGGATAATGCACTGTGATGGTGAATGTGGGTGCCTAGAGAAAGAGACTGGAAAGGCTTATTTTCTCCTGTGCTTTGAAAACCAGTCAGGGTTGTCTGCCTCTACTCCTGCTAAATACTGCTGTGCTCTGTGAATGGATCTGTTGATAAGATTTTCAGGTGGATTAGGTGCTAATCAATAATGAAGTAGCATTAAATTGGCACCATCTAGTTATTTATAACTCCAGCAAATGTGTTTTATGAAACGACACTTCTCATGTATATGCCTTAAAGTTTGTGTTAGCACCATAAAAGCTTAATCCAGTAGTCAGAGAAATAAATGGAAAGACTTGTTTTGACCTCAGGAGGAGGTGTAGAAAGCTGGATGAGATGAAGCCTGGTACAAATAGAGACAGGACTCATACCAGTGTCACATAAAATGAGAAAGATCTTCATGAAGTCTCTGTGTGATCCTTCAGTGCTGGCAAATCCTTTCTCACTTCAACAGATGACCTCAGAAATGCATTGATTTAACCACAAAACACTAAACTAGCACTAATCACAGCTGTAGACTCGTCTGTAACAGTGACCTTTGGCCTGTCATAAGGGGATGCTTTCTAAGGCAAAACAAGCCTTTCCTCCTGAGGTGGTTGAGGATCTAGTCCAAAGTCATTGGAGAAGATTTGCTGCTTTTTGCAGTCATCAGTAAATGCTGGAACATGACCCTAAAAGTTTTGTTTGTCCAGTAGCTGAACTTGGAGGGTTAGGTTGACTTGCATCTTGGGGATTGGCATTTTCACTGAGATTCACTTCACGCAGCTTCAGGAGTTGACAGTATTGGTGACCACATCAGACCTAATTACTTCAGGCTACCTTTGTAGTCACTGAGAGGAACAGGCCATGTTAGCACATAGCTTATTTACCTCAAAATGAGGTTAATTGCTCTTTAAATCTTCTTATTTCTTTCCATTCTCTGTGAAGGGATCTTTGAGTGACTTGCTCAGATGTAGATCTTACCCTGTATTCACATTTGGTCAGCAATGGTCAGTGATGAGTGTCATCTCCTGACTTCATGACTGTTATTGCTCTTCCTGCCCAGAAGTTCTCGTACCCTCTTCCTACACAGACACACAACTCACCTAGGACCAGTGGCTTCAATCCTCATGGATGTGTCATCAACCTTGGCTTCCAGATGCCTGTCCCTTGGGGAGCAACCATCTCTCATGGCTCCCTGGAAGTCTCAGATAACCTAGAGC
>NW_009619069.1:55019-73521 GCF_000690535.1 Cariama cristata | reverse complement strand
TTGTTGGCTGGGGTTAAACCACAACAGTGAAGAAAATAAATATGGTTGTTACAGTTAGTCCTTCTGTTTGGACATCTTCATTCCTTTTTTACATTACCTTTCTGAAGTGGTTTATATGATTAGTTTGTCCTATAACTAACCATGTAGTGGCAGTAGAATTAGACATACAAACATATGCATCTGGATACAAATAATGTATGTTACACACTAGTTAAAAATGTTCAGTCATTAAATGCAGGAAAGGAAACATCTGTTTCCTTAGCAGAAACTGCAAAATGCTGAGAGTTCTGGCTCCACACAGAAAGAGTTCAAAAGCTTGTGCTTTCTCTCATGTTCTTAACATGATGTCTGAGTAGTACCTTTTCCATAGTATACGAGACTGCTAGTCAGTGGTACAAACAACATAGGACCAAACTTTCTGCACTGAGACAATATTATCAATGCTGATCTCTAGTATTTTGAATAAAAAATACATTCAAGAAATAGATCATCATATCTTTGACAATAAGTATAAAAAATTGTGCTAGCTTAGACAATGAATACTTATTTAACAAGAATTTTGACCAAAAGCCAATGAATTCCCTAGGTGATAGTCCATGAGAAGGTATATTTGCATGTATTAGAATAGCTGTATGATTTCTTTCACCCAACCTGTCCTTGCTTTATATGATGATGCTAAAGAAATCCTGTTGTTATATATCTGTAAATATCTTATGCACTTCACAAAATCCAATTTTATATTATATCACATTAGTATCTATTTCTTTTAACATAACCCTTAATTGTGGATCAAGACCCTAAAAGCAGATAGGATTCAAGCACAAAACGGAATGGTTGTCCTCATTTTATGTGTTTTACAATCAGATAATCTGTATCAAGTATACAGATAGAGAGACATAGAAGGAATGCAAGAAGTATGTTTGGCAGCATGATAGATAGAATTTCAGTACTGCAGCTTGTATTTCGCAAGCATCACAGCAAAAAGGAGATTTAAAGGAGGAATTCAAGAAGAATAGCAAAGAAGCTTATCTGATTCATTTTGTCTTTTTCTTTCCTCTTTCACTTCAGTTTACATGAAGCAAAATATCATTAAGGTCTGCGAAAGGCAGTTTTCAGAACCATCACACAAAATATATCGATATGGCAAAGCTGCAAAATGAATACTTGTGAACAGCAACAAGACATACGTTGTTAGTGCTCATCTTGCCCGTGCACATCCAACATCTGTACTGCAAAGCAACGCTAATTAATTCAGAAACTTTCAATGTATCTTCAACTGCTATAAGTAACACCAACGTTCTGCATTCTTGCTGTTGAAGGGAATGGTAGGGGTTAATTATTGCTGTCTAATATATATCTGTCCAGAAATAACTTGGTTGTATAATGGGTAGAATGTAAAATCAGTTTTTTGTCAGATGAGTTGTTTGGTGACTCAGCACTCTCTGAAAAATGCAAATGTTCTAACATAAACAAGTACAGGAGCATTTGCAAGTATTGCCCATTTATTCTCATGTGCCTATTCTTAGGTGTCTCTTTTTGTAATTTTGAAGCTTCAGGTTACTTTGTAGTTCAGTTTTTTTGAGATATGTGTTCTGTCTGCAAGCTACAGAGAAAACACTGAAGAGTCTTGTTTCTCATGACTCATCATAAATGTGGATATGTATTAGAGAAATGCAATCTGAAATCATGGGTTTGATTATTGTATGGCAGAAATTATATACTTTCAAAATGTAAGAATTGCAAAATTTTGCAGAGCTATGCCAAGCTCAGATATATGAAATTAAATATAATAAAAAGCAAATGTCATTTTCAGAATTACTTCAAATATCTGTAGTCTATGCTTTTTTGTTAGAATATGTTATATTACTCTGTTGCATTACTCTGATAAAAGACAAACCCATAGCTAAGAGCAGAATTAAGATAATTATTCATCTGTTTCCTTTAAGGTTAAGCCGTATATGTGGCCTCTATTTAGATACATATATGCTGGTATGCCTACATATTTGTGCACATCCCTGTGCATGCACACCTACATACATACACATGTATATATACATACATGCATACATACATATGTGTACATATTTATATGTTCAGGTTTACTCCTCTAATTTATGAGGAGATAGATATGCCCTGCCAGCTTTGGCCTCCTTATTTTCGGTACATAATATGTATATTAGAGAATAAATGTTCCTCAATAAAAATAAACAAAACCTGGTGAGTCATCACAGTATCTCTGAACACAACTTACTGCATGTAAGGAAACTTCAAACTCGTTGCAAGTTAACAGATCCTCTGGTCTGGCTCTTACAAGCTAGGAAGAGTTACAAATACAAGAGTACGTATGCCACCAAATGAAGTTCTGTCCTAAGATCCAAATGAGTGCAAAATATTACCTTGAAATGTAAAAGTAGGTCTTCAAGATTTATTCCTTTTATTGCTAAGTGGTCACCTTGTGGTTTCTGGGGAAATTTCTGTTGATTTCTCTTTAAAAGCCTCTCCCTTCCTTCTTAGAGGCCAGTCTTTTGAATGCAACTAACATCACGAAAACTCCAGTTTTCATTTATTGCAAAAGTAAACGGCCAAGGCAAATCGCAAAGTCGAAACACTGCGAATGTTATCCTTGCGTGTTACCCTAGTTACCTACATGCTTCCACATCAGTCATAGAATCACAGAACAACTTAGAGCTGGAAGGGACCTCTGGAGGGTATCTGCAGAAGCACCAGACTTCTGCTGAAAACAGGACCAAGACCAAAGTCAGATTAGGTTAAATCAAGTTTGGTCAAGAACACTTTGCATTTAGGTGTAATAGCAGAGTTCCTAAGATTTTGAGGATATGAACCCAGGACTAAATCTATCATATGAGAAAGTCCTGTGAAAGCTTCTGGAATTATTTAGCATCCTGCAGGGCAGGCCCTTTAACAGATTTGAGAAGTTTTCCTCAGTGACTAGCCCATGCATTCATGAAGAGGCTTTCAACATGTTCATTTCAAACAGAAGAGCAGCAGGAAAGAATGTTGGCTCTGACTAAATAAGGTATGAGAGAAATGTAGCAGTTTTCCTTATTATACACAAGAATAGAATTTGTTCTAAGATTTTGAGCAGCAATGATCCAATCTCTGTTTATATACATTAAAAAAACCTATTGGCTTTAAATAAGAACCGTTGATATGTAAACAAGATTAAAAACCTACAGTGGAGGAAACAATGTGTATATTACAGCAATCAAATCAAGCTGGAAAGTTCTAAGCTAACAAAGGAGTTTAACTGAGAAGAAAAGATGACAAAAATACAATTCATATTCCAATACTAAGCTGAACTACAGGACATTTCACTTCTACTGCAAGAAAAGAATCTTTCAGAAGACCTGAATAAAAACAACAACAACAAAAAGCAAAGCAAGCAAACAAACAAACAAAAACAACTGAAGAACTCGGCTCTCAAATCATTTAGGTTTTTTTCAAAAGAAATGTTCCAAATTTTGTACCTGCTGAGACCAGCAGATCAAGGGAGGTGATTCTGCCCCTCTACTATGCTCTGGTGAGACCCCCCCCTGCAGTACTGCCTTCAGCTCTGGGGTCCTCAGCACAAGAAGGACATGGACCTGTTGGAGCAAGTCCAGAGGAGGCCACGAAGATGATCAGAGGGCTCGAGCACCTCTCCTATGAAGACAGACTGAGAGAGTTGGGGTTGTTCAGCTTCGAGAAGAGAAGGTTCAGGAGGACACCTTCTATCAGCCTTCCAGGACCTAAAAGGGGCCTGCAAGAAAGCTGGGGAGGGACTTTTTACAAGGGCATGGAGTGGTAGGACAAGGGGCAACAGCCTTAAACTGGAAGAGGGAAGATTTAGACTAGGTATTAGGAAGAAATTCTTCACCGTGAGGGTGGCAAGGCACTGGCACAGGTTTCCCATAGAAGTTGTGGATGTTCCATCCCTGGAAGTGTTCAAGGCCAGGCTGGATGGGGCTTTGAGTAAGCTGGTCTAGTGGAAGATGTCCCTGCCCATGGCAGAGGCGTTGGAACCAGATGATCTTTAAGGTCCCTTCCAACCCAACCCATTCTATGATTCTATGGTTCTGTGAAATTTTACAGGAAAAGCAAAGGAAATTCAGATATGGATCAAACAAGGTAACTGATTAGATGTAACTGAAGAAGGTACTCTGTGGACATGAAATGGAGACAGAGACATACAGAGAAGCAACACTCAAGAATGCCAAAAGCCCAAAAATTGTGATTATGAGAAGAGACAACAGGATAAAGCAGGGCAATACTGGAGCCCATCTGCAGCTGCTTTAAAAGAGCCTTTCAGTAAAGCTGTCAGCTACCACTCACAGCCTGAGGAGAGATGGATTTTTTGATATCAACGCATGAGAAATCAATGGAGACAAGCACAGTTCAGGTCTATTATCCTATGCACTTAAAACACATTTAAGACTTCATTTGCCAACTGATCCATAACTTCCCTCTGAATATATGTCAAATGACAAGTTAAAATAATTGTTTAATTCATAAGCCACCACTCCTACACTGCTTGGAGATTGCCTAAAGCTCCAGATCATACAATAAATGGAGGAAAGACATGTGGAAGAGCCACCAAGTCCTCATTGCTGATGCACTTAGGAAAAGAATCTTGTTCCACTTCTTGTATTAAAGGCAGTAGAAACTGCCAGAAGTCCACACTGATTATTTTGTATGGACTCTGACTAAGAGTATGATTGTCCACTGAAAACATGAGAATTATCAAGTGGATTTAATTTTAGAATAGATATTTCTGTTTACAGTTCAATATAGCTAAATATTGCAGCTACATAATTTCTACATAATTTCAGTTGGTTAAATCAAATCAAATTCTGTGACAGGGACACAGTTTGCTAATTAGTTGTTTAAATCATAAAACTACTTCAGGATAATGGTTGTAAACAAAATATTTTAATCCTGTGGAAAGAGAGAAAGTGTAATTTAAAACTTTCTATAAGGAAAGGACATTTACAACTGATGTTTCTGCTGCATAGTAATTGCATGTTTCTTCTGAGAATTGAGGGTACAGGTAAATTAACACTGATAGTAATAGATCTCACCATATTTTTTGTAAAAACAAACCAAACCAGAACAAAAAGAGAGAATTTTATGAAATCAAACATCACTTTTTGGTCCAAATTCAAAAACACTGTCATGAGTGTCTGCTAATCTTATAAACCCTCATATAACCTTATATAATAAGATTAATAATATAAACCCCTTATAACCTTATAAATCCCCATACAGTGAATCAGGGAGGTGTTTATCATGGTGTATAACTGAAGAATTACAAGTATTTTGAAACCAAACTCTAATCATTGTCTCCTCTTGGAGTTCTTGTTTAATAGGTAGTATCACTGAAATCAATAATAATGGATGCCTAACTGATAGAATAGTACTAAATAGACAGAGTAGGTGAATAAAAACTAGCTTAGAGTAACTTATTTTTCCCAGCTTCAGTGTAACAACCATTAATAATCTTAGTATAGTTTTCATGGTATTTGATTTTTTTAATTAATTAAAGCTCCACCTCCTGGAGTCACATAAAAATTCAGCTTTCAGATAATAAGAAAAGTAATTTCTAATCTTTATTCGTGAAGAAGACACTGAAAACCCAAAAAAACCCTAAATACCTGCGGGACAAGTGATTTCCAAAATTCTTCTTTAAACACTTTGTTATGATAAACATATCTTAAGATCTTTTTGCATCTGATTCGTGATTTTAAGAATATTATATTTGGTACTATTATTATTTCAGTCATAAATTACCAGCTTCTGATTTTAGAAACTAGCAGACTGAAAATCAGAATATCTATGCCATTAAAAATTTCCAGGTTTCAGATAAAGAGCCAAATACTTTTGAGATTGTGTATGAAAGCCCATATCTTCAAAAAGTTATTTTTGAAAAGTTTCAAGCAGCGGTTTGAAGCTTTTTTCAGAAGAGAACAAAAGACACTTTGATCTCCAGATGATGCTTCTATCAGTAGTAGCTACAAAAAAATGATTATACAAATAGCACATTTCATTATTGTGACATAGCAGTAGCAGAAGTACTTTACATGTCTGTTGTAACTAAAGACAAATCGTAAAAGAGAATGTAAAATGTAATTTTGAAACTTTCAGGAGAATTTTTATGGAATTTTAAAATAGTTATTTATTCTCAAGATTAATTTTCTCCATTTGTTTCACAGAATTTCTCTGTGAAAACAGCTTTTTCTTCCAATGGAAAACTCTCCTGTGAAAAAGGTCTTGACTATTTCATTTCACAACCAATTTACAAGCTGTAGGAGACTACAATAGATAATACTTAAGGGCAGCTGAAATTCACTCGCAAGATCAATATAGAAAAGCCAAGACCAACTTAAGCTCAATATTAACTATTTTTGTAGGGAGGAAAAGAGGGAAAAAAGTCTAACGTAAATTGTTCTCATACTGCCTTAAGAATTACATGCAGACCTTCCATTAATAACAAGATTTGGAGATGTAACTCTGTGCATGCTGAGATGAAGATTTGCCACTAATGTCTAATTTGATTTCTCTATCAGACAATTAGTGTATTATTAAAAATTCGCTGCAGCATCAATCTCTTGTTGATTTACATAATTAAGTTACCTGCTTTCTAAGTTAGGGTGCTTGGTAATCATTAAAGTCTATAGGCCCAATTCCAACTTCCCCTTCATATCCAACTTTACTGCAGGGAGTTGTCCCACAGACTTCAGCAGAAATACTCACATAAATAACATTCCTTGTGAGAATCACTGTCTGTGCAATAAGAGCAGTGCACTAGAATGATTCTAGGAACACCTTAATTTCCATAAAAGCACTAAATTAAGTGTGTAAATGCAAAGGAGGAAGACACTTACCTTTCTTCAAGTAGATTTAAATTAATATTTAATGTTATGCAATAATGTCAGTTTGTAATATTAAATTCTAGCTACTGTTCATGACACTTAATGTGAAAGTTAATTCTAAATTCTTGGCCACAAATGAGACTTTCACAAAGGTAAATGCATAAAGGCATGATGGAGAAATGTCATAAAATGTGAATCATGCAGAATTTAATACATTTAAGACTTACAGAACTAATGGAGAAATACTTCTTATTTTGAGACCTCTGGAACCTCTGTTTAATCTTGAAAGACTATTTTTACTCAGTCTCATGTCAACTGAAATGATAATGGAAACTTCCTCAAAGTGATCAGAATCTTCATTTTCATGGGATTTTCTAGAGCATACAACACCAATTCCAGGAAATTCATTGTTGTGTAAGTTCCAGTACTTTCACTGGAAGTAAAGTGTGGTAAACCCTAAACACTTTAGAAAAATGCTACCCAGAATTACTGTGTCAGTTCTTTCCTAGTGGATCTCACATGCTAAAAATGAACAAAAAATATCAATGTAAAGAAGTTGTGGGCACACTGAAAAAAGATGGTACAAAAAGGTGTAAGTTCATCAGAATCTTAAGTAACGTGGTGAAGGCTCCTGAATTATTTTTTGAAAAAATGCAGACTTTTGCAAACCTTGGTGTTCAGTCCTTAACTAATATAAATAGTTCATAATCACAAGATGTATCACAGAATCACAGAATTGATTTGGTTGGAAGAGACCTCTGGGATCATCGAGTCCAACCTTTGCGCTAACACCACCGTGTCAGCTAGACCATGGCACTAAGGGCCACGTCCAGGCTTTTCTTAAACACCTCCAGGGATGGTGACTCCATCACCTCCCTGGGTAGCCCATTCCAAAACCTAATGACCCTTTCTGTGAAGAAATGCCTCCTCATATCTAACCTGAACTTCCCCTTGTGCAGTTTCAGACTATGCCCTCTTGTCCTGTCATTAGTTGCCTGGAAGAAGAGGCTGACACCCCCCTCACTACAACCTCCTTTCAGGGGGTTGTAGAGAGCGATAAGGTCTCCCTGGAGCCTTCTCTTCTCCAGGCTAAACAACCCCAGCTCCCTCAGCCACTCCCCATCAGACTTGTGCTCCAGACCCTTCACCATCTTTGTTGCCCTTCTCTGGACATGCTCCAGCACCTCAATGTCTTTCTTGAAGTGAGGAGCCCAAAACCGCACACAGTACTCGAGGTGCAGCCTCAACAGTGCTGAGTACAGGGGGACGATCACTTCCCTAGTCTTGCTGGCCGCACTATTCCTGACACAATCCAGGGTGCCATTTGCCTTCTTGGCTACCTGTGCACACTGCTGGTTCATGTTCACCTAGTCGTCAACCAGCATCCCCAGGTCTTTCTCTACTTGACCACTTTCTGACCACTCTTCCCCCAGCCTGTAATGCTGCATGGGGTTTTTGTGGCTGAAATGTAGGACCCGGCACTTGTTCTTGTTGAACCTCATACAGTTGGTCTCAGCCCATCTATCCAGCCTGTCCAGGTCCCTCTGCAGAGCCTTCTCACCCTCTAGCAGATCAACAATCTCGCCTAACTTTGTGTTAACTTGGTGTCATCTGCAAATTTACTGAGGGTGCCCTCAATCCTCACATCCAGATTATCTATAAAGACAGTGCACTGGCCCCAAAACTGAGCCCTGGGGAGCACCGCTAGTGACCGGTCGCCAACTGGATTTGGCTCCATTGATCACAACTCTCTGGGCCTGGTCATCCAGCCAGTTTTTTACCCATTAAAGAGTCCACCTGTCTAAACCACAAGTAGCCAGTTTATTTCGGAAGATGTCATGGGAGACTGTGCCAAAGGCCTTACTAAAATCTAGGTAGACAACCACCACAGCCTTTCCCCCATCTAAGCAGTTCACTTTGTCATAGAAGGAGATCATATTGGTCAGGCATGATCTTCCTTTCATAAATCCATGTTGGTTGGCCCTGATCCCCTGATTTTCCTGCATGTGCTGTGTAATGGCATTCAAGATGATCTGTTCCATGACCTTGCCCGGAACCGAGGTCAGGCTGACAGGCCTGTAGTTCCCTGGATTATCTTTCCGACCCTTCCTGTAGATGGGCGTTACATTCGCTAACTTCCAGTTTGCTGGGACCTCTCCAGTTAACCAGGACTCCTGGTAGATGCTTGCGAGTGGTTTGGCAAGTTCTTTTGCCAGTTCCCTCATTACTCTGGGGTGAATCTCATCGGGGCCCATAGACTTATTTGAGTCTAATTGGCACAGCAAATCGCTGACCATCTCCTCCTGGATTATGGGGGCTTCACTCAGCTTCCTGTCCCTAACTTCCAGCTCTGAGGTTTGGGTGTCCTGAAGACAGCTTGTCTTGGTGTTGAAGACTGAGGTAAAGAAGGCACTGAATACTTCTACTTTTTCATCATCTCCTGACACTACACTGCCCTCTACATTCAGCAAACGATAACCCTCCTTGATGACCCAGCATGATAGCCCCAGAATCAAGCACCTCCTTGATGACCTAGGAAATGATGACTCTCCTTGACCCTCCTTTTGATTCCAATGTATTTATAGAAAATTGTTTTGTTATCTTTAACTGCAGTGGCCAAATCAAGTTCTAATTGATCCTTGGCCTTTTTAATCTTCTCCCTATACGACCTCATAACATCACTATATTCCTCCCAAGTTTACTGTCCTCCCTTCCAGAGACAATATATTCTCTTTTTTTCCCTAAATTCCTGCCAAAGTTCTCTGTCTAACCAGGCCAGTCTTTTTCCCTGATGACTTGTCTTTCTACACACGGGGATGGCCTGCTCCTGAATAAGAAGCAATTCCTTTTCAAAGCATATCCATCCTTCCTGGACTCCTTTGTCCTTCAGGACTGCCTTCCAAGGGACTCTGGCAATCAGTCTCCTGAACAGGCTAAAGTATGCCCGCTGGAAATCCAAGGTGGAAGTTCTGCTGATGGCCCTCCTTACTTCACCCAGTATTGAAAACTCTAACATTTCATGGTCACTATAACCAAGACAGCCACACCATCACATCACCCACTATTCCCTCTCTGTTCACAAACAACAGTTCTAGCAGGGCACCTCCTCTAGTTGGCACACTTAGCAGTTGTGTTAGGAAGTTGTCTTACACACACTCTAGGAACCTCCTAGTCTGCTTCCTCTCTGCTACATCGTATTTCCGGCAGATATCTGGCAAGTTGAAGTCACCCACAAGTACAAGTGCCTGCGACTGTGAGACTTCCAACAGCCTCTTGTAGAATGTCTCATCTGCCTGTTCATCCTGGTTGGGTTATCTATAACAGACTCCCATCGTAATGTCTCCCTGCTGATCTTCCCCCTGATCTTTATCCATAGGCACTCAACCTTGTCATCTTCATCATAATCAATTTCAGTACAGTCAAAACACTCTCTTACATACAACGCTACCCCACCACCTCTCCCGCTTCTCCTGTTTCTTCTAAAGACCTTATAGCCATTCATGTACAACAAATACTCATTTGAATATGGTAAGGATCTAAAATGAACTAAAAAGCATGTTTCTTTGCCTTTTAGGCTACTTGCAAATGAAATACAGAATTAAATTTTCCTGGAAAAACATCTTTCAGAGACACAGATATTCAGGAAAAAGTGTTAAGCTTCTGCAATTATACATATAATGCATGATACACTGGAACCTTTATTACGCATTTCACACTTCAAACAGAGATGAGAACGCCATCAGGAAAAACAGCACTTGAAAAGGTAAACATCATTTGACTAATTGAACTAGTCATATATGTTGCTGAAACAAAGTAAGAAACTGATTTTTCATTCCAGGTTACTTTCTAAATATCATCTTAAATACTAGCTGTTAAGTTAGTTTAATCCTTCCTGTTGATTACATGCTTTCTGTAGTATGCTGTTAAATTAATATCTTGCCATGACCCTCCCTTATGCTGCAGCTTCTGTTAGTATGTTAATGATGTCTTTATTTTGAACTTAAAAACCTAAGGTGACTCTCTGTTGAAAAATCAAGGAAATTATGTTTATTTAAAAAAAGTAGAGAGGTGATAAGAGTCAAATTGCACTATAAATTTAGGAGGTGGTGAGTAATAGTAACAAAAACAGTATAGCTGCTGAGGTCTTCCTTTCAAATATGTCGTTATTTCCTTCTTATGAGTTCTAATCGTTAAGACCCACTAGAAGAGGCAGGAAAAGAAGGAATTTTTGATGAAAACTCAGGGGCATTCCTTAAATGTATGCCTAGATGACTATGAATTTGAACTGGCAAAGAGTAAACGATTGACACTCTGCATAAATACTTTGAAACCCAAAACTTTGACCTGTCATTTGTTAGAAATGCTATTATAAGTGACATCCACAGCTAGCTCATATACCATCCAGACAGGCCAATTTTTTTACTCTACAATTTCTAACTGTGGTGAATTTTAATATGCACTATCTGAAGAAAGAATCAGAAAATCATAAAAAACTGACAATTCTTGCTGCTGTTGCTGACAAGGATGGGACTATGAGTATTTTATTCAAAAACTTAAGAAAGCAAAATTGTCAGCAGTTGTAAGCTAAAAGATATCCATTTTTAAAGTGACACATGAAACTGGGCTAAGAAAACTTGAACAGTACAAAGCAATGAAAGTCATGAACACTAATCTTTTCTTTATGAATATAAACAACTGATACATAAGCATACATAGAAACTAATGTAAGACTTTGAAATTAGTATTTCTTTTTTTCATGTTAGCACAAAATGACAGGTTTTTTTCTCAATAATTTAGAGATTCATCCAAAGGATACTGCTCAAGAATGCACATATTAACAGGTAGATTATTTTCCTTGTCCAGAAAAACATTATGGAGTTTATAGCTAGAGTTATGCTACCACCGCTGCAATGTGTGAATACAGGGCACATTCTCATTTAGAACATCAGAGGATAACTTATTTAAAAGCAAAAGCAAAGAACTGTCCTTATTTATTTATCAAATAGAGCTTAAAACTATTTAGATGAACACTGTCAGTGACAGAATTATCACCTATTGGTGTATTTGTATTGTTATTTGTTTACATAAGTGTTTTCTAGATAGTCCAGAAGGAAAATTAATTATCACAAGAAATTTGTGGCCACAGACCAAACAAATATGTGAAAAGTGAACAAGAAAGTCACGCTCCACACGTCACTTCACTTTACTGTGAGCAGCACAGTTGAGAACATAATGTTCTCAGTCAGATCAAAATTCCTTCTAGACAAGTATCCCGCCTTCAATAATGGACATTCTTGAAAGCATAGGCAAAAGCATAAAATACAGCAAACTCTAGGGCAAGTATATGGTCTCTCACAGTGATCTACAATCTCAGTAATGCTGTGAGTCAGAGATACCATTATGCTCAGGTAACACCAAAAGTATCATCTGATGGATGAGACACAAGAGAGACAATAGTGCAACTGAGCCCTAGATTTGGCTTACCATCCAGTACTTTTTGGCTTAAGTCTTTTGAAAGTGCCTTCTGATTTTAAATGCTCACTTCAAAGGCTGCCAAGAATAGAAGCACTCCACATTAGCCAACATTTAAAAAAATTCCAGTTCCTCACAGTTTTCTCGTCTGAAGAAAGGGGATAACAGTCTTAAATTCAGCATTTTTTCTGGGAAGTAGGAAGACATAATTAAACTTCATGAAAATATGACATTTAAATACAGCTAAAGAGGTATCAATACAATAAAATGTCTATAGTTCATTACAGTTTGAATTAATTAACTTACATTAATTCAAATGTAGCCTGTTCTGATGAGAAATGCTTGGATGTGAAACTTTATGGGACTCTCTGTAGTGACTTAAAACGATCATTACAGCTATGACCTAACCTCCCTGAAGGCAGTGGATTCCTGCAATAACTTAAATATGCTAGGGTCAGGCCTGCTTGCATGCCCATGAAGTGTGTTTTAGCTTCTGCTTGTTTATAATGGGCCTCTACATTACGGCCGCCAACATACAGACTTCTGGTAAAATCTGAACAATAGATGTATACTAAACTAGTATTCCAGTATTTCTTTTAACTACCTATGTGGAAGGATTTAAATATATATAAAATGTTTAGACTTAAAATGTTCTTCACATTCGAATAACATTCACAGGAGCTCTCCAATCTTGAAACTTCAGTATGTCTTGTATGTATCAAATTAGTCATCAGATTGCAATTAGTGGATTACTCTATTGTGTCCATAGTTGATGCTAATTTATGCTTCTTTATAGGCCATAAAAATGTGTCACTAATGTTTAATTGGAAGGGAAGGGTAGATAGATGGAGATACTAAAGAATTAGAGTGCCATTAACCAAACAGACCTTTAGGAGTAATAAAGACCATCTGCCACGTCAGCAAGCACACTCCAGAGGCAGCACTTCACTGTACCTTAAGAATCAATAACAAATAAAACCCACTATATTTTTGATGGATGTAAGGTGGGTAAGTTTTGCCCTTCCCAGCTATTAACATCGGAAGATTAGGAGTGCAAGTTTTCAGCAGATAGTTTGGTTCAGATGCTGACTACTCTTTTTAAAATCATTTTCCTAGTAGTAAAGTATTTTTATAGAACAAAGGTGGCATCTTATTACCCAGTTCATTCTCAGGTATATATTTTTTATAGGTTGCTAATTAAACAGTTCAGAAATCTTTTCTTAAAAACATATCAAAGGAATTTCCTCTCTGTATGAATGTCCCAGATTTGCTGTATTACCGGGCTTAAACAAAAACTCCAGCTCTGTTGGATTCTGCAAATTGCAGCAATGTTATTTCTAATCTTACATATTTACAGCTGAGCCTCTTCTTTTATAGCAGCATCAATTCCTCATACAGCAACTCCAAATAACTAAGTAGATTTGCAAGCTAACCAATGTATTTATATAAATGGAGAGAGCCAACTGTCTGTAGTCTGACAAATCATAAAAGGAACTGTGGCATGCTCCTATATTACAATAAAAAAGTTATCTATCAAATAGTGAATTGTAATGGTTGCTGACATTTCCAGCTTAAAAGAAACAGTAGCATGATGCCTTGATTTCACCAACCATTTGCTCTCTACACCTACAAAGCGAAATCATATACCATACCAATCTAAGAAGTTCAGAACAGTTTGTATATCAAAATACTGCAATCAAGTCTCCTATGCATACATACCATCCTTTAGAAAATACCCTTTTGGAAATTCCTGATTTTTAGCCAGAGATGTAATCTAAGGGACCAGAAGTTTGTTACCAGCTCAAAGAAATCTTCCAACAAACATAAGTGATACAAATGCGATTCAAAGAAAAGAAATTATGACCGAGGAGATGTGAGGAGAGAAGAGGAGAGAAGGCGGCAAAGGCAAAAGCGAAGGCGAAGGCGAAGGCGAAGGAGAAGGAGAAGGAGAAGGAGAAGGAGAAGGAGAAGGAGAAGGAGAAGGAGAAGGAGAAGGAGAAGGAGAAGGAGAAGGAGAAGGAGAAGGAGAAGGAGAAGTCATGCACAGGCTCTCACTCTCCTGTCCTGTGAGGACAACAGTCCAAGCACTTATTTGGGATGTTTAAGTCCTAGATTTAATTTCCTGTTTTGTTTGAAGGCACCCATTCAGTCTTTGTTTTGGGGGGCTTTTTAAAATCCAAAACCAAAAATTTTTTTTTTTTAGGTTAAAGCAATCAAGATATTTCACTCTGCCCCTCCCCAAAATCATTTGATAAACAACAAAAATGAAAATACAATTTTGTGTTCAGAAGCCAGACTAAATTTCCAGGAGTTTCTGTTAAATAAGGTTGTTTGTACTTTCATTTAGGTCAAGCACAATGTTTTAAGAACTCTATGTAGGTAAAATATTCTCAGCTGAAGTTGTACTATTTGGGTTTGCTGGAAAAGTTATTCTTTTCACAACAGATCTTAATAAAGAGCAAAATAAGAGATTTTTTTTCATGTAGAAGGCATTAAAATGTTTGTGTACTTTGAACCTTGTCTTTTTTTTGTAAAAAAATGAATTGTTCAGTGAAAAGATATTAATACCCTCCCCATCACCTTTTTTCACCTATGCCTATATATGAATTTCTGTGTAAAGGTATTTAAACACATCTTACTTGTGCAATCAAAATAATTCTAAAAAAGTTATTTAAGTTGAATTATATTTTTCTTTTCTTTTTATAATTGAAGCAATTTGTTTTCTTTTCAGCATTTAATCCTGAACACTGAAAACATATCCTATTACTTTCCTGTTTTCAGATCTCATAGTCTGGCAGCTTTACAAAGGCAGGCTTGAGGTTTCTCAAGCTAAGGTAAAGTATGCATAACTGTATTCCTTATTGGAGAGAACCCTAAATCTAACACAAAACCTGTTAATGCTTTTTCTTCTGAGGAGTGTTGATGACTGGTAAAATTACAAATCTTTCACCTCCGTGTTTTTGTATATACTACTCTGTCACTCTGAGGTTTTTCTCCTGGAATGACTGCACAAACCAATGGCACATCACATGTGCAGTAAGACTAATGTCTTAGCCTTGCTGGATTTGGACATTAGGTCACATACATGATGCAATAAATCTATCGTTTTTTTAATTTATCATAGTTGCCATGTTTGGTTTAAGTAGACTTTTCATAGTCTCCTATTTTCTGATTTAGGTCTAAGATTTCCTGAGTTTGCTGTTTTCCCAGAGACAGTGAGGAACAGGGGAGCTTAATTTGCCACTGTAGGGCAAAATACTCTGGGGTGACACAACTATCTTAAAAGAACTGCTATGGTCAGAGAATTGACTAATTTTTTATCAACAGCATAGCATGATCAGTGAATGGAGACTGTTTAAATTACAATCTGGGATTAGATGTGGCATACCTGGAGTTGGCTTCAACTTGAAACAATGACTAACAGTAGGATTCACCTCATCTAAATTTGTCTGCATAAAAGTTGGGCATCAAGCCCAACTTAATTTTCAAGATTTCTTCTAATGACAATGTAAGAGACAGGTGCCTCCATGGGACAATTACTCATGTCATCATTTAGATTAAGTATGCAGCACTCTTGGAAATGGTGATCTTTGTCTATTACCTACGGAATGATTCTGGATGGTTAACTTACCAGTTGCTCTCTAACTTAACATAAGCAGGGAATTGTTCTTTCCTTTTAAAATACGTGATACAAAACTAAAGAGTGGATGTATTTTCTCTGTCTTCTTTCCAGGTAGAAAGTGTTAAAATGTTCAAGTGCCCTAGGTGAGTTTTTTGGGGGTTGCTTTTGGGTTTTGATCCTGGTTTAAAATCAGCAGGAGAGTACACCTAAATCCCATCAGTAGGGTTATATGCATATAAGAACTTTATATGTGAGTGAATGCTTTGTTCTAATGTTTCTGAAGCCATCTGAAGGACAAAGCAAACATTGACAAATTAAAGAACATGAGACTATATATGGGACTGTATCAGGGCTGAGTTGGCACCAAACCACTCTAATAACCACTCTAAGTTCTCACCAAACACTGAGGCAGTGCCTTCATACAGGAAGAACAACAGGAAATATACACCTGTCGTGAAGTCTCTTTCATCCCCAGTCTCTACAAAAAAGAAACGGAGAAGCTCTGAAACAGTCTGTAAGCACAGTGTTTGCAATCACCATAACAGTCCACTGAAGACAGGCGTAACCAAAGCCTGTTCTTAGTTGCTGCATATGTGCACAGAGCTTGTATTCTGCAATCTGTTAAATTTGAAAGAATCCAACTATTGTATAAACTCTGAAATTTTAAATGAGTATTTTATCGCTCTTGCAAAATAAATTTTATTTTCATTCAGTTAATGACATGAATGTACTTAACTGAAAAGTATCCTAATCCAGTAAGTGTTGTGCTATCTTCCATAAAAGTAAAATGAACACTTTTTCCTTGAGACACTGAAGTAATAAAAAGGCAGCACATTTTCCAGTCAAATAAGTTAAGTCTTTTAGGTCTTTTCTTGTCTCTCATGAGTTCTCTGTAACTTTATCAAAGGAAAGAACAGAGAGAAAAAATAACTCAGAGAAGAAGAAAAGAATCATTGCTTACCAGCTTAGCAATTATAAAGTAAAGGAAGAAAAAAGAGAGTATCAGATAAATTTTCTTATTGCTAACAGCTGCATAAATCCCTGGGGAAAGGATTTTAATGCCATCTCTCCAAGAGGAAAAAAGCCTGAGCCAGCAGGTTGGTATTACAATACCTTTTAAGGTTTCCCTGGGGATGCTAAAGAGAAAATGGATATAATGGTAGTGGTGAGGAATGCCTATACTTTGATCCAATGCAAATTCCAGTCCAAGTTAACTAGTTAAATCCTCTCAGATACTTTCTGCCTGGAAAATTCCTGAATTTGGGTGTGCAAGATTAAAATGTAGAAAAATACATGACACTGAAAAATGTTGCCCCATCAGGAACTTTAGGAAGCCTCTGTGCTTTCTGGTATGTGCTGGCCAGCACTGCGCACTGCCTTTGAAAAAAGAAGTATGCAATTTTTAGGGTCAAAGGACATGTATGCAAACTGCCCCTTAAGACATGGTACATAGATTACAAAAATACTGAGGAACAATAATACAATGACTATTTCCTTCATGCAAGCAAAAATGCTAACATTATTGCCAGAGAGAATTTTTTGGCAGACAAACAACAGCACTACCTCACAGCAGAATAACAAATTACTTAATTCTCAGACTATTTCCCTTCCTTGATTATAAAAGGACCGCTACATTAAAGCAACATAATCTCCTTCATAATTATTGAAGTGCAATATTTTTCAAATGGGGGGCCAGAGGTTAGGCATGTCTGGGAATCTGACTCCTCAACTTTAAATATTCAGTACACCAGATGTCAAGGACAACAATAATCCAGCAGTAAAGGCATTAACAGTTAGAATTTCACAGCTCTGGAGTACACAGAGATTAAATCAAAAGATAGTTTCTGAAATATAGAGGATAAGAAAAAGAAACAGCAGTCTGCAAGGAAGGAAGAAAACCTGTGAAGTTTAGCTAACCAGTTGAATTTTAGAGAAGCAGAAAGAATTAAATAAATTGAAAGGCATTATGGGATTTTCGGGGATTATTTAGGTGCTTGCTGCCTGATGATAACATTGGTTATGACACTGAATCATTATAGATATATTGATGCAATAATATCACAAGATTGCCTGATAAATACTGCAGAAATACTGTTTATGCCATTGGATGCTGTGCAAGCAGCTTTTTGGTTAGCTGGAAAATAAAGCAAGCGTTGCAGAATACAGGATCTTGAGGAAATCCAGGCGGAGATAAGCAACATTAAGATAAAGAAAACGAAAGATCCTGATTTAAGTTCAAAGAACAAACAAGCACATCCATACATAAACATAAGTAGGTATGCGGTCACGCTCAAGAGACTTAATGGAAGAAAGGTGGAGGAGGGAAAATAGGAGGCCACAGTTCAATGAAGATCCTTAATTGATTAGAATGCCCACAGCTGTAAGAGACAACTGGAGGAATCAAATATTACAGATGAGTTATGGCAAGCATAAAACCCTTAAATAATCAAGCGCAGGCAAAAAAATAAAATTAAGTAAAAAAAGAGCTAAGAAAATGACGTTGCTAAAGGTCTCCTTTTTGTACCTTGCATATTCAAAT
>NW_009619069.1:42683-54988 GCF_000690535.1 Cariama cristata | reverse complement strand
TACACGTTGCACTTCCTGGATTTAATACTTCACTTCTTTGTGGAAATTAAAAGAGCACATTGAAATAACTGAGCATTCAATATGATTGTCACGTTCAAGTGTGTCAGGGAGGGGTGTACTGCTCTGTCTAGGTCAGTCTGCTGGTCATGGGTGGAGGAAAAACTTTCAAGTGAAATATGATTTTAAAAATTTACATAATAAGATTCTATATCACCCCCTCACACAGAAACCATAAATTGCTTCAAGCTCACTATACGTTATCCTAACATAGTTATATACTAACCACTGACATTTTCACTAGAAGTAACTCGTAGCAAGCTGTAATAAACTCTCATGAATCTCAAAAGGGACTGGAAGACATTTCTAACTGAGGTAGAGAATCAGCAGAGGTGGTAAGCAAGCTGTTTAGAGACACTATACACACAAGGTAATTTCATCATGTTGCAAAAGTCTTCTTAGGACTTCTGAAAACCTAGTTTAAACAATATTGGTTTACATAAATTGAAGTGGGTAGGTTTGGGTTTCATAGAATCATAGAATGGTTTGGGTTGGAAGGGACTTCCGAAGTAAAACTCAACAAACACAGGAACAGATATGTAGTTATACTGACTCTATTATAATACAATAGTCAAATAGTTTAACCTGAAAAATACATCTGCAATACATACAGCAAGCTTTAGTTTCACTGCATGCTTATCACAGAACATTTCAAATGCCACAGTGAAATTACAAGACTCTTCCTCTATCATGTTACAATAACTTACTTTCATATATGTGCACATTTTTTTTTGCCCTAGGAGAGTGAAGAGTACCTTGGAAGCTGCCTTCAACTTTCCATGGGTAATAACTTGTCTGAAGAGAATATTTGAAAATGTTTTTAATATCATCATATAACTGTTTAATCTTTAGCTGTAGTCAGTCTGTATGTGTCAGCTATTTGAAAAGAAAGGCAGCACCAAAGAAGACAACATGAACATTCACACTGATCTCAATTTGTGTGAAGTTTCACCTCATTTCCACCAATTTTAAATGAACTCAACTTCAGGGGAAAATAATTTCCAGGTTTGTGAAAGAAACCTTTAAATTGCACCTACAGTTTCTCACAATTAAGGTCAAATGCATCACCTGAATATTGACCTTCAATCTCAATGTAGAAACAGCTTTTTATGGAATTTCAGCTGGCATCTTATAAAAGCAATTACCTTACGAAAGGTAAGTATGAAACTTTACTGCTTTGCTTTGGTGTCTATCATTAAGCTGTTGTTTGAGAGCAGACAAAAGAATAATTAAATATTCTTTATAATTTATGACTCCCTTGTGTAAACACACATATGCACCACACAGAAAGACATCAATCTATACATTTTGATCATTTGAAACTCAAGGATTAGATGTAAGTGGGGAAAAACAAATCACTGTAAGAGTGATCAAACACGGGAACAAACTGCCGGAGAGGCTGGTTGTAGGAACTCGTAGTTTCCTCAGATGCAAACAAAACTCGACCAGTAAAGGCCCTGATCAACCAAGTCTAGTTGAGCATGTTGTGAATGAGGGGTGAGTTTAGACAAACTCTGGAGGTCCTTTCCAACCTAAATTATTTTGTAATTCTGTGGTTCTGTGAGTCATAAAACCTACTTAGTTCTGTTTTAAAAGTTCATTCCTCTGAAATCCTGCAAAAATATTTAGCCCAAGGAAAAGGCAGATTTCCCGCTGTTCTTTCAGGTGTGACTCCTCAAGTGTGACTTCCTTCGAGTCCTGAAATAACACTACATGGAAAAGTTGTGACCCTTTTATGAGTTACAGACATGCATTAGGTATGTATACTGCCCTGAGCAAAGTCTTGAGAACACCTTCCTACTAATAGGAAATTCTGCAGTTGTCAATATCTTACATAAGTCTATTTTGGACAAGTATTAGGAGCTTTCATAACCTGACATTGGTATTATTTATGTTTCTGTATAATCAGTTGCTTTCACTTTCATGACCCCGATGACTTTCTCCATAGTACAAGACAGCAAAAACTTAAAAATTAACTAAAACTCTGTATTTTCCTTTCTTCTCCCTTCTCTGCAACACTACACGCAACAAAACACAGGAAAGGATGACAGTGCTTTCATAGACTTATCTCCCCATCTTACTGTAAATACTATTTCTTGATAATAAATTCAGTTAACCTAGGCTTTTTTGCCTGCTGAAGTACCTGTTGATCCAACAGTTTTCTGAGGTTTTGTGGGAGATCCCAGATATCAAGGAGAAGAAGGAAACCATAAGGGAAGCAGGTGTTAGAACTACTGGAGGATAAAGAACAGTTTACGGTATCCTGGGCTGCATTTGGTATCCTGGGCTGCATTAGTCAAAGCATTGCCAGCAGACTGAGGGAGGTGATCCTTCCCCTCTACTCAGCACTGATGAGACCACACCTGAAGTGCTGCATCCAGTTCTGGGCTCCTCAGTATAAGAGAGACATGGACGTGTTGTAGACAGTTCAATGCAAAGGGTCATGAAGATGATGAAGGGACTGAAGCATTTTCCTTGAGGAAAGAAAAAACCTCTACAAAAGAATGCGTGACACCAAGACAGCTTAGATTTGCAGGAGAAATGAGCAAAGAAGTGTGAGAAGGTTAAGAAAAGCCCCTCAACAAATGTGTTGAAGCAACTTCTTGATAACGAAAGGCAAAACAATTATTTTTGTCTATTGGTTTGGGGAGATGCCAAGACTTTAAGCACTGAATCACAAAAAGCATTAAGCAAGGTTTTACCAAAGACAAGGTCACATACTTCAGTACTAACAGCATAAATATCTGTTCTTGGCTCAGTACTCTTAAACTAGAAGCAGCTGAGAAGAAACACCAGAGCATCTGTCCCAGCCTGCAGAAGAATGGCAATGGCAAGGCCATACCTAACAATGGGCAAGTGTGGAGAAATTGCCACTGACCAAATCCATCTATGGTAGCAAAATTTTACTTGCATCTTCAGGGCAAATATTGCATCATGGTATAAATTTTCATATTACTGCTACAGTGAGAGAATGAACAAAGAACACACGACTGAGTAAATTACTGCAAAGCTCTGCAGGACACATATTACAAAGTACTTAAGAAGATAGATAGGAAACATGGTTTCTACTGGAAACTAATGCTTATAAATCTTTTCAATCCTACTATGTACCTATTAGCATCATTAAACACGTAAAATGTATATGAACGTATACATGCACACACACACACATATATTCAATTCAAAGGTTGGATTCGATGACCCCAGAAGTCTCTTCCAACCTCATCGATTCTGTGATTCTGTGAGAGAGAGATATATATGGTAATTTCATTCACAAATTTTGTAGAAATTGGGCTGGATTGTGAACTTAAGAAAGAAACAAAATAGAAAATATCAAAATTACTTCCCAGAATGCAAACACATTCACATATGTAATTAATAGGAATGTACACACAGAGACATGCTTAGAGAAATCTGATTTGCCTCCTTGATAAACCAGGAATAGAGTGAGGTGTCTATTTCCACCAGAGCAGGCTGAATAGCAGAAGGTGCTTACAAAATGGATATATCAATAAACTAGGAAAGACTAATCCACTGGACTCTTACTGCAAACCTGCAGGTTATAGACAGTCTGCAAGGGATTCCTCTCACTTAACTAAGTGCATTGAAATAGAATAGCTCCTCTGTAAAGACCTATTATTTCAGTCTGTCACCATAGCTATAGCTTTGGTTAATTTTGGTCTGACTCCACTCACAAAAGTACAAGCTATGCTTCCAAGATATTACAACTATTGCCAAATACCATGTTTCAGAAGAGGGAGCATAAGTATCTGCTTCTACCAAAACCCAGCTTTTCCGTCCTTAAAGTCTCCTAACGGAAGTGTGATATTATCTACACTAGCTCATCCTTTTTCTTTCTTTCTGTTCCTGTCTACACATGCAAACATATCAACAAGAAGGATATAAAGAAAAAGACAGAGGTACATATTTAGTTTCCATTTCCTTGTCTTCAAAGCTTTCCAGGAAAAAAAAAATCTCTATTACATTTCATTTTATTTTCAATCTTTTCCTCAGCTGGGTAGCTGGGATTCCTGCTTGTGTAATGAACAGTAATATAAATGCCACTTCATACTGATACTCTTCCTGTGGTAAAACTTCCCTGTTTCCTGATTTACTGGTGTGTTCAAACACCCTACTATTAGGGCTGTCTTATTATGTATAGGAGGAAATGGTATCTCATTTGCTAGCATTGTAAAATCATTTTGTGATGTCTGAACATGTTAATTTATTGGTTTATTGGAGCCATGGATAAATTAATATTAATATGTGAGGATTTACCTACTTTCCTATACTTGCACAAAAGATGGTCAAAAGACTACTACAGCCAGTAAAAATAAAAATAAACCTGTAATTTCCCAAAGAAATATTCAAATACCGTGGGCAGCAGTGGTGAAGCCCCACTAATCCACACAACCCAGATTAGTCACAATTTTTTATTTCTGCAGGCTGGTGAATGTGATGAAAACGTATATCTTTTCCATGTTATATCGTGGAGGGTTTTTTTGTTGTTTTGTTGTTTTTTTTTCTTTTGGAAATGAAACGAAAGAAAACAAGTAATAAAACAAAACAGACAAGCACTGAAATGTATGTAATAAACAAATATTTATAGGAAAGTGACTGTAGAAGCACCAAAAAGCTGTGTTATTTCAACTAGTGAATTCCTTCTGGTATAAGGAAAGTGTTTTCCATTGATTTGGAAGACCTTTGAATCAATCCACATTAGTGCTGTAGGCATTGCCCTCCTAGTTTAGAAGTCCTAAATCATGAAGTTTAGGCTTTCCTCTGTAGTTTCAGCTTTTTAAATTGCTTTTCAGAAGTATTTAGCATTCTGCATTTCTTGGAAAGGAACAGAGGAATCTAGGTAAAGAGGGTGTGCTTTAAACTAGGAAACACACCTGGGTTTTTTTCCTTCCATAATGGCCAGCAGCCTACTCTCCATAGAATTTCCCTGCAGAGAAAAGCAGCAACCAGCACATTTGCCTTCAAGCCCAGTTTAGGTGTTGTTCATGTCAACAGCTGTCGTGCTTTAGTTTTCCATTAAAAAATAAAGAGAAGAATACTTATTTTCTTCATAGGGGAGTTGTGTAGATACAGATTTAAGATTGTGAGACAACTAGACTTTGCATTGAGGGAGATAAAATAGGAAATGGCAACATACTACTGACTACAAATTTAATCCATTATCGTCCCTCTCCTCATCTTACCTATTCTGTTCCTCTTTTGAAGTCACCCTTCTTTCACTTCCCACCCCTCAGATGCCCTTTGAATGCTTCTAATCACTTTCTTCTCATGTTGGACTTGGGTAATATTAATAATACTAATAAATTCTTAAATCTCTCACTATGTTTCCTTGTAAGTCGAGCCAAAATGGCTGGTACACACTGTTGTTGTTAAAAGTGGATTTAGATTGTAGAGCTTTGGAAACAAGACTAGAGAACTTGAACTGGATGTTATTTGCATGAGGAACTTGTTCAAGACAGGCAAAAACAGAACTCATGGGTGAGATATTTCAGGCAATGTGTGTGGACTGAGCTGTGATGCTGCCGCAGTCACAATTTATTGCATTTTTTAGGGTTTCAGTCATATAAGTAATCACTGATCCCAGAGGTTACAGCTACCCTCCAGATAAGCTCAGTTGGTCATCAGGAGTTCAATGTGTGGTAATATTAAGAGGAAAGAAATATAACTATGTGATCTTCTGGGAGATTATTCCTTGTATACTCATTGAATGGGAATGTGTGTGTTTGTGTGCATCCCAGGCTAAAGAGAGTACCGAAAAAATATTTTCCAAGTTTCAGAAAAAGATATTATATATTAAATAGACAAGTCTCACAGTGTGCACTATAAATACACCATGCATTTTCTCTTTCTTTTTTCTTACTATTTTTATACAGTGGACTGAGAACACATGTTCTGACTAAGGGAGAAAAAACCCTCAACCCATGTAAGAAAGAGGTGACTACTTTTGCAAAGATCCATGTGTCACTTTTAGTGACTAGTTCCCTTTTTGATTTCTAAATAACTTTATTACTATTTCCAGATCATAGCATGATCACAATTCTTTTGCTTGTCTGAATTTACAAATCCTTCCCACATAGGCTCAGAGTTTAAGATAACGATTAGGTGATATGACATTTTTCTCTTGTCTATTGGCAAATACTTTCTAGAATATTTTCCCTCAGCTACTATTCATGACTGTACGGTTTCAACCTACCAGAAAAATACAGTAAACTTAGCCATTGACAGAAACTATAGAAAGGTTATTCTTCCCAGGGAGACATATGTAATATGTTATCACTGTACTGTTAAAAGGCCACTAAAAGGCTATTGCTTCAGGACAAGTGGCAATGAGCACAAGCTGAAACACATTAAATTCCATCTGAACACAAGAAAACACCCGTTTACTGTGAGGGTGACTGAGCACTGGCACAGAGAGGTTGTGGAGTCTCCTTGGAGACAGTCCAAACCGTACTGGAAATGGTCCTGATCAGCCTGCTCTAGGTGATCCTGCCTGAGCTAGAGGATTGGACTAGATGATTCCCAGAGACACCTTCCAACTTCAGCTGTTCTCTGATTCCATGAAAATCTTCAGACATTCACTAACCGTGTCACTGTATCAATGTGTAGCTGGAAGAATTACTTCTGGAGAAATAAAAACCTGATGCTCTCTTCAAATGCTCCTCAAGATGTGTGTCTATACTTCCAAAGGTACATTTGGACAATCCAAGTCCCATTGTTCATGGCAAAGGCAATGCACAATATGTTTGTTGGAATCACTTCAAGTAAAAGGAGTGACAGTACATGCACAGCCAGAGGCCACAGCTATTCTAACAAAAGTTTACTTGCTGAAACACAGCAATTCAATTGCTTACTGTCTTGTCAACCTAGCCTTACAGTTGACATTGGCTGTTGCATCTCAGTGATTCAGAAATATAAGAATTTTTATCTTCCCATTTCAAAGTAGTAAATCAAAATCTAAAAACTCTTAACAAACTGAATACATCCACACCCAAAAATTCAGCTCAAGTACTTGAAAAATTTAATTTAGATAATTTCTAATTTCCTGTATTTTTTCAATCTTACATGAGGGTACATTTTGCAGAAGAAATTGAAAAAAAACCCACATTTTTCCTTTAAACTTAAAAAATACATTGAAATATCACAGTTAGATAATTTTCATCATTTTTTACAAAATTGTTCTGAAACAGAGAATGTATTGAAATGTTTCCATGACTACTTTCAATGATTCTGCAGTTCCTGAAAAAAACTCAGCCTAGGACGTTGACATAGCTGCAACATAAATTTTCCCAACAATTTCTCCAAACATTTGTTACTGTATCATGTCTTCTTTTTCATCTGTGGAGGGGCTTTGTGCTATCAGGAATATTTTTACTCTAGTAATCAGAATCTCTAGCACAGATTTAACCCTTAAGGGCAGATGATGGTCTTGTCTTCTGCTCCTGACAAGCTGTGATGGATACCACTCCCTACAAAGTATCTCTATCCCTTTGGAATGTAACATTAACATGTTCTTAGGTGTCATGTCAAATATATGTCAAGTTTGTATAGAGTCTCAGTAGCTCCCTCATCTGGACAATGTGGATGAGGGTGCTCATCCATCTGCTTAAAGTGCTTGAAGAATTATGGATGAAAAGCACATGAAAAAGAGATATATCCTTCTTGCTAGAATTCAAACAACTAAGGCAAGCTTTTCATTCTTTATTTGCAAATTCAATTCTAAATCTTCCTGCATTTATATTATAGAAATAAAATCACACCTATCAGAAACTTCAAAGTTTCATATATTTGATTTTAGCCATTAGCCTGGCAAGCAATATTCTGCACAGTTAGCTCTAATTCCTTTCCAAACTGCAAACCTCTTTACCTACAATGTTTTGATGTGTTTTTATCCTTCATTTGTTGTTGTTTTTCTCTCTCTTCACTTTACCTCTTCATTGCAAAGCATCTCACTCTCTTCTAATTTATATACAGTTGTGTCCATACAGAACATATAGGATATAACTGTATATGTAGGATATAACTGGATACATAGGATATAACACAGGACATAACTGTGGAATTTTGCAAAATGTCTGCACTTGCTAAGCCTGCTTCTGCTGAACGTTGCTGCTCCTCTCCATTGTATCAGCAGTAAATACATTGACTGTTTACTGAGGAAGCTAACAAAGATACCTTTGGAACTACAATAATTCATAAAGTGACACAGTTCTTGTTTGAGACACTAGCTCTGTTCACAAGTGCACAGATTTTAGATTAGTGCAGCTGTAATAAGTTTCAGAGTGCTACACTAGTGGCAGAGGGGAATCAGGCCTGTGGCATGGACTAGTCTGCAGTTTCAATTGCTCATTAAGATGTTTTTGTTATGTGCAATGTCTTTTTGACACAAAAATACTCATGTGCTTGTGGCTGTAAATCAAGGATACTTTCTTTCATCAGAAAACTAAATGGCTAAACAAAGAAGACAACATCAATATGAAAATAAACAGTACTTTATCCAACATCAAATACATATCTAACGTGAAAAAATGTAACATTTACCCAAAAAATATGGAAGTTAACTGTTCTGTTTAAGAATGCTCTCTGGAGTTGCCTTCGCAATTCTGAAGGATGCACAATATCTTATCCTTCCATCATACAATATTGCATGACATCAATTGGCTTTTTTGGTTTTGTTTGCACATTTTATAGAGAGATAGACAGCAAGGTAGCTATACACATACATACATACATACACACACATATATAAACACACATGTGTGTGTGACACAGAGGGAGAGTGCAATTTTCCAAAGTTGTTACATTTTCAAAAGACTGAGTTGTATATGTCAGTATTTTGAAAATCTAGGTATTTTTTATATATCTTTAGTCACCAGATACTCTTGTTATCTCATATTTTCCATACAGCTGCTTCTTAAAGTATTAGAGTGGCAGGGTTATGTGCTATTGCAGTTCATCGGTAATGGGAAGTGATCAGCTCACCTCTGTAATTGCTTTTCTAGAGCTCCAGGCATAGATTTGCCATGAACCTTTAATCCCTTCTCATACACCACATACTTGTCTTGTTTCCTGCTCTGTTCCTATGTTATAGGTACAATTCATTTTCCCAGCATTGTGTGGCAACATCTGCCTGGCTCCACAACCTTATGTGCTGAGTGCAATAAATCAGCAACAAACAGAATTTCTTCCCAGGGGTCTAGAATAGATTGCTTTTTTCAAAGCTAAACTCCATGCTGTCCTGTTATCTAACATATGCCCTGATATTGGGAAAGTCCCCTTTCATGGAACCACCCTCGGTCCAAGTGATTTTTGTGTCTGTCCCTGCATTTGTTGAACATAAAACCAAAGATTTACTTTTCCTAGAGCACCCTAATATTCTGTTCTTGGCTACAGCAAAGAATAGATGCCCAGGGACAAATGTAAGAATAAAGTAAGCATTTAGTGATACTCTTCTAGTCTTCAACTGTTTGTGGCTTAGAGGCTCCCTTGGTTTTGTCGATAATCTGTAGTCCTTACTTTGTAAGTATCTTTGTATTTAGTAATATTTTTTTACTGATTGTTGAATCATTTTTTGAACTATTTATGTTTTTAGCATCTGTAGGCTATCACAGTGGTATGAAATTAAACAAAGCCAGGAAATATTCCCAAAACTGGAACTAGATCATCTGTTAAGCTGTTCTAACAGTCTCTAGCACAGTTTTGCCTCATACCAATCAGAGCTCTTTCAAATAATTCCCAGGCACAATTTAGGAGTTAGGCACAAGCTAGGACCATTCCCAACAGGTAGTTTGGATGCAGTTACTGTGTCTTGGAGGCTACAAGAGTTTAGTGCAAATACCAGCTGTTCCTTGCCAGTCAACCTCAGTGCCAGAAAATGGTAGTCTAAGTATAACTATATCTAGCATATCTAGCCTGAGCATTCTAATATAGCAGGGAATGCTACAGTTTACTCTTGACTTGTACTAAAGGCAACTTTTTTAGACTGTTTTGAACCTACCACAACATAATTTTTTCATTTCATATTCCCTAATTCTTGTTTTTTTACCTGGTTCTTGTAATTGCTAAGCCACATAACCAGAAGTATAAAATACCTGCAGTATTAAGAAATAATTTAATGATCAGATCTGAGGATAATGTAGCAGAAAACTAAAGCCAGATGAGGTATCTTTACTTAAACAAGGTGATTTACTAAATTGTTACTGTTAGCAAAAATGTATTGAGAAAGTGTTCAGATATGTAGCACGTAACTAAATGCATAAAGTATCAGGACAAACAATGAAATTTGTTAAATGACATTGCAATTGCCTGCAAAGCAGAGTGTGTCTTTAAAAGCATGCTAGTACATTGCTAGATCTGGTAATTCAGTTAGGAAATATTTGGGACATTTTATTCAAAATACGCTTTCTGAAATTCAGCCTTCAGATATACTAATTTGAAAGACATCCAGACTCTCTGATCCTATTAACCACATTTGAAAACCCTCATACGGCTGGAAAAATATAAGATCCATACCATGTTTCAGAATAATAATAAGGGAACTCTGTGGGTAATTCACCATCAAAGAATTATAAAGTCTTCTATCACTGGACTAGCACATGTCCGGGGACAGGGGTAGCCTAGTAACTCTGGGCTGATCAACTCTGACTACCCCACACTCTCCCACAGCTGGGACTTTGATTCACTCAGAAGCTTTGAGCCAAGACCACTCTGTTGATAGTTATGCAGAATGGGAGTTTTGCTTGAACTGCTGAAGAGTCACCAGTTGTCCATCATGCTCAAAATTCACACCTCCACATTATATAAAATGACTGCAAAAAGGCTGTCCATAGTTTGGATGAGAATGTTAACAAACTCACACTCCTATCACAGGCCTATGCTCATCACAGGACTTTCCTTCTGCTATTCAGCTCTATATGGAAAGAAGGGACGGTATGTTTTGTTAGACATGAATTATAGCATGAAATAAAGATGAATGTTTCTAAATATAATCATCTTTACTGCATTTCTCATCACATCTCAATTCCACCACAGTAAGGTCAAAGTTTATACTAGCTTGTTCTAAGGCCAGAAAGGGCCAATAGGTAATAAGCTTCCTATAAATTGAAAACAATCACATCACCACTCTCTCGAGTCCAATAACATGTATGTGGCTGATACGTAGCTTGATTTAAAAAACTGAGATCCAAAAAGCATCCAGTCTTTTATGGGGGCATAGAGAAAAAGGATCTACTAATTAACTGAGGAATTTGTTCTGGGACCTCATCACCCTTATTGTTCAAACTTTTGATTTTTTTATCTTATTTCTAGTTTGAATATGGCTGGCTCTAGACTGGTTTCAGATTTTAGCCAAACATTTGTATGACTCCCTCCATTTGAGCATGCTTACTTCGTTTCTTGATTGACTGCGTTGGGTTTGCATGGGGAGGTTTTAGTAGCAGAGGGGAGCTACCAGGGTGGCTTCCATGAGAAGATACCAGAAGCTTCCCCCATGTCCGATGGAGCCAATGCCAGCCGGCTCCAAGACAGACCTGCTGCTGGCCAAGGCCCAGCCCATCAGCCATGGAGGTAGAGCCTCGGGGAATAACAGAGTTAAGAAGGGGGGTAAAAAAACCTGCACAACTGCAGCCAGAGAGAAGAGTGAAAATACGTGGTAGGAGCAGCCCCGCAGCCCCCGGTGAGTGCAGCAGGGGGAGGAGGTGCTGCAGGCCCGGAGCAGAGATTCCCCGTCAGCCCCTGGGGCAGCCCACGGTGAGGACGGCTGCACCCGTCCCCCGGCAGCCCACGGAGGCCCACGCTGGAGCAGATCCCCACCTGCAGCCCGGGGATAACCCCACGCCAGAGCAGGGGTATGCCCGAAGGAGGCTGGGACCCCGTGGGAAGCCCAGGCTGGAGCAGGCTCCTGGCAGGGCCTGTGGAGAGAGGAGCCCAGGCTGGAGCAGGTTTGCTGGCTGGGAGTCATCTGTGCTTGAAGGGCTGCACCCCAGGGAAGGGACCCACGCTGGAGCTGTGCGTGAAGAACTGCAGCCCGTGGGAAGGACCCACGTTGGAGAATTCCATGGAGGACGGTCTCCTGTGGGAAGGGCCCCAGGCTGGAGCAGAGGAAGAGTGTGAGGAAGAGTTTTCCTTCCCCTGTCCAGTTAAGCAGGGGAGTGATAGAGCGGCTTTGGTGGGCACCTGGCATCCAGCTGGGGTAACCCATCACACTGGAATATGAAAGAAAGACCCTGACC
>NW_009619069.1:40925-42662 GCF_000690535.1 Cariama cristata | reverse complement strand
AACTGAGCTGTTTAAAATTAAAAAGCAAAAAAGGAGTTCATCCATTCAAGCACAAATATCTTCAATAATTAGCAATAACAGCAAGGGGAATACAATTACAGGCAGACCAAATTGCTTTTTATTTAAATGTTCTCTTTTTAAAATGTATCCCAGTGTGAAAGTCCCTCTTTAAATTAGTGAGAGCATGCATAATCTCTATGTCTCCACTGGGGGTTGTAGGAATATATGTTCTCTCACTTGCTTAGTTGTGCATTTAGGGGATTAGAACAAAATTATACAGCCCTGGGTACTTTATAATGACAGATATCAATAGTAATTTAGCTAATTGAGTGCATTCCAGCTTTATTTTAATTTACTGGTGTTTTTCACTTTATTCTTTGTTATTTAGTTCTGCCTGAGTATTCTATTACAACTATAAGCTTTGACCCTGCAAACTCTTGCTCATAGAAATAGACTTTTCTTGCCATATGAGGAAGGAGTTTTACAAGTAGATCTGTAACCATTAGAGAACACTTAAGAAACTAGGGCAAAGAAATGCCTATCTCAGTTTCTGAAACTTTTTTAATCTACCAAGAAAATAAATCCAAGAAATGTTTCCGTGAAAAATAGAAAGTTTTTTAAAACATAGGCAGTTTCAGTTTTGTTCATCTCATTCAACTTTGTGCTCTGTTTTCCTATATAATAGAAAATTAAACAACCTGAGTGAGAATATTATTGAACTTCCAAATTAGTCAGCAGTTGGAGAAATGTACTGCTTATTGAAATTTACTGGGTTTGCCAAGCTCTGATGAAAACAAAGAAATCACCCTGCTTGGGGAAACTTTTTCATGGTTTACTGAATAGTTTGAATATGCTACAAACTCATGTGAAGATAATGATAAAATCTAATCAAAGCTACCACAGGTTTGTAAGACAAGAAGGAGGTTGGGAAAATGAATCATAATCTTTATAGAGCACTTTCTAGAAGGATCAGCTCCTGTAATTCTCATAGACAGTGAGAAAGACTTGGTGTCTTGCTATAGCTACCATTACTGTAATGCCTGAGTACTTCACCACTGTTAATGTATTTAACATAATAATGTGTTATTTTGGCTGGGATAGAGTTAATTTTCTTCATAGAAGCTTATATGATGCTATTTTTTGGATTTATGTTGAAAACATACATATGTTTTAACTATTGCTGACCAGTGCTTACACAGCATCAAGGCCTTTTTGGTTTCTCAACCTGCCCTGACAGCAAGGTGGCTGGGGTTGCACAAGAAGTTGGGAGGTGACACAGCCAGGACAGCTGACCCTAACTGACAAAAATGATATCCCATACCCCATACCATATGACATCATGCTCAGTACTACAAGCTGCAGGGAAGAAGGAGGAAGTGGGAGACGTTTGGAGTAATAGCAATTGTCCTCCCAAGTAACTGTTACGTGTGATGGAGCCCTGCTTTCCCGGAGATGGCTGAACACCTGCCTGCTAATGGCAAGTACTGAATGCATTCCTTATTTTGCTTTGCTTGCATGCACAGCTTTGCTTTGCCTATTAAGTTCTTTGTCTCAACCCACAAGTTTTCATGCTTTTGCCCTTCTGATTCTCCTCTCCATCCCACTGGTGGGGAGTGAGCAAGTGGCTGTGTGGAGCCCAGCTGCCCACGAGGGTTAAACCATGACACAAATCTGTGATTTATCAAATTTATTTAATAGATGGGGAACTAGAGCAAACAGAGCAAGCAGACCTGCTGA
>NW_009619069.1:12406-40894 GCF_000690535.1 Cariama cristata | reverse complement strand
TGAACATCACCAAGTAAGTCTATGACCCAGGGAACAGAAGATCTCTCTTGCCATAGGCTAGAAAGTAATCATTTGTCCATTCTTACTGTAATCTCTACTACTTTCATTTGCAAAGTACATCCAAACAAAATTACAGCATTTTTCTTGAGAACTGCATAGGCTGTAGGTCAGTCTTCTCACAAGTGGTACTATACCAAAGAGTCAAATTGCATCTGGAGTTCTGGATGTACCCTCTGTGATCAATATTTAGCTATTTCTTTTTCAGACTTGTAAATATTCTTTTGTCATGCTTTAGTTTTTTTGTTTTGTTTGCCCTCTTGATGAGTCCTTCAAGGCCTGACCTCCCCATCACAGCAGTCACAGTTCCCTGAGCCTACATAAAGTCACATCAACTGCATCATCCTTTCAAGATCATCCTTCCACTAGCCTGGGACTGCTGCAGTGGAAGACACTGAACACATCCTTGATGTGATCCCCAGTGGTCATGTCAGTCTATAAAATCAGGACCCTATGGTAGGCCAAAAAAGAGGACAAGAACATGACTGAATCCTGTTACTCTCCAACACTGCAATATTGCTTTATTGGAACTGTATATTCCAAAGTCAAGTATGTTGCACTCTTAATTCTGCTAAAAGCCAGACTGGGACTGAGATTTTAGAAGTGTGCTTACAGTTTGAGTTACATTATTGAAGGCCAAACACATCATTGCTAATGGAAAGTAAAATTAAAATAACTTTATAGACATGTATTGCCATGGAAAATAATGACTGTAAACTACATTTATTCGACATCTTTTTAGTATAATGATAAAAATAAATACCACACGATAAGAACATGTAAAATGGAAATTTTCACTATGAGCACATAGAGTTGGCGATATTAGAAACATAGTGAAATTTTCACTGGCAGATCCAGGACACAGCTTGGGACTTTATCAAAGTTTTATAAAAATATTTTAAATACAACTTTTCCTGGGTCTTACTGAATTCTGGAGTAACAGTAGTTCAAAACTGACATAGAACAGTTAACATGTCAACAATATGAATACCCTGACTCCTAACTTATTTTCACCCATCTAACATTGTAGGCATTAAGGGAAAAAAAAAAAAGCAGCAAATTTATCCAAAAAGGATAACCTTTTCCCTGCCGTGGACTATGCTGAAGGGGAAAACAGCAGGTGAATGCATGTTGAGACCCAGAGTGTCTTTTCTTGCAGGGTGAAAAATAGGCATGGCCTTCTAGATCATAGTCCTGTCATGCCCTGAACAGCCCGACCCTCAAATCTGTGGGAACTTTGTGTAATATAGGCATATACGTTATCTGTCTATAAGCTGTAATAAGTCAGAACAGGATTGCTTCCTACAGTAGATTCTTGAGTCCTTTATCCAGTCTAGTATTAAATTATTCAAGTGATGGTCTTCCAATACTTCCTCGGGGAGATTACTACAGACTAATAGACCTCACAGGAAGTTTTTCTGATGTAAAGTCTGCATTTTTCTTCACTCATTTTCATTCCATTATTCCTACTTATGCTCCCTTGGACGTCTCTAAACAAATCCTGTGCCTCCTAGGTGTTTACACAATTCAAATGTTTGTAGAGAGATACTGTGTCCTAGAGTAACCATTGTCTGGCCAGAGGTACATACTCTGCTATTTTTAACTCTTTCTTCATAAACCATCTTTCCTGCCTCTTCCTCAACGTATTTTCTGTTGAGTCTCTTGATATGGTAAGTACTTGTAAATTGGTGGGTTATTAGCAATCTTGAAATCACATTCTTAAATATACAAAATACATGGACTAAGGACTAACACAAAAAACTTGGCCAGTATGTCTTCTCATACTCATTTTATCACCCAATACCAAAGATGATTTGAAAAATTGATGTCCTTAGTGAAAACAAACCAATGGTTGAAAACTAAAGTCCCAGTTGGGAGTATGTGATCTAATGAGTCTCTCTCTTAACATCAATCTTATGTCATTGATTTACTGAGATGGACTATATTGACAAGCATGTCCACAAGTTATTTAGCTATGACCTGCCAGTAGATTTCAGTTGTTCATGCTGAATGAGATCACACAATGTGACTAGAAAGCACCTGAAAGGTGCTGAAGGTTATTCTCTGAGGCAGGTGCTTGTATTTGACTGGCCTACATATTCCAGTCTTGTGTACTACTGTATTCCAGTGATTCCTTCCTACTTTTTAAGAGCTTTGTGAGGTGAAAATTCAAACCAAAATTAAAATTCATTATGACCAATGAGAAACAACAAAAATCTTATAGCTCTGTCTACAGACTTCACAGGTGTACTGTAATTAATAGAAATATTTGGGAATAATTACTTGTGATTTTCATTCTCTTTCAGTGTAAGCTTTTATAAGATACTCGATTAAAAACTCCCCAACAGCAGCTTCCAGCTTAGTAACGGTTGAACATAAGAGGGAGAATTTTAATATTTATTTAAATCATTCAGAAGATAAATTATTCCTTTTATTAGTAAGCAATACAGAATTTTTAAGGAAATACTGCAATGGGTTTTCACCTGCCTTTTTAGAGTTTTCAACCTTTTTACCAAATTTTAGTTTATTCTATTTAGTTATACGCCTTAGTAATGTATTGTCAGCACAACAACGGCAGCAATGAAAATAAAGCATGTGGATAGTTAGGATCAACTTAGATTTTCTGTATTTCTATTTTGGATGTAAATTTTAACGTAAAACGTATTTCCAGTGACAGTGGAGGACATTCAAACTACTCAATTTTAGACCTTTAGATCAGATATTTAAGTTAGTATAAGTGTGGAGGTTGCTTGCATAGTTATTGGAGACCTTCAGTTATCAAAGACCTCAGCCATTCTTTGTGTTATGTGTTGATATGCAATGAAGAAAACTGTTTTAACTTAGGTACTTCTGCTAAATCATTTACAAATAACTGTAATAAATCTGAGCCTCACATCCAGAATTATTTTATTGGTCTAGAACCAGTGTACGTGGACTCTAGGTGCTATAACCTGAAGTCAGTTTTGAATCTAACTATGCATTTAATCACCTAATTACTAAGGCCAGGGTCATAAGTCAAGACAGTTTAGGATTCTGTGACCTTTGTTGGACCACTCCTGAAGTACACTGTAACTTTTCAACATTTAGTGGGTCAAGATCCATGGCAGTGTGTGCTACTTTTTAAATCTAGTTCCTGCACTCCTTTAAGGGTAATGAGAGTACAAAATGTTGTGGGACACACTTGAATGTTGAGTTACACAGAAAGAGATATGAGACAAGAAACACCCGATGCTGCCTGTGGCAGTACTTTTTGGTAGCATGATTTGCCACTAACCACTATTTTAAACTTTTCTCTTTCTTCCTTGAAGCATTCACTTCTCTTTCTTCAAGGAAGCCCACACTCTGTAATTATAGGAATGTGTAAGCTAAATTTTTTTTTTTTTTTCTGACAAATATGCTGGCCAAGCTACTAACTGCACATAGCCAAAATTAAAACACCAACTCCTGCTTAAGTGTGCACAAGGCATAGATGATTTGTGTCTAACTCCAATAAAAAAATATTATTTATGCTGTAATTTGGAAATTATGTGGCAGCAGCATCGTAAACAGCTGTGTGCCCCATCTTACTAAATCTCATCATTTAGCATGTTTTACTTCCTTTTTATTTTTTTTCCAATTTTTTTCTCCTACTCAGACATGATTGAAAGAGGAGAAAAATGCCAAGTCGATGCAGCTTGTTATGAAACTTCAACAGTTTGCATTCCCTCCAATTAACTGAAAGGACTATAAGCACCACACACTGCTTTGTGCACCCACATCCTTCTGTGAGCACCTGCTAGCTGATGGGGGCTTTTCCCACTCATGTTTGACTGTCAAGGAGAAAGCTAGCAATGTTAAAAGGTTCTCTGGGAACTACAGTCTGGTTTTACTTTATTTGTCATTTTTGTCATAGCAGCTGAAAACTGAATAAAGTAGCTGTTCTTAAGTAGTCATTCTTAAACACTTCCATAAAAGACCAGATTGATGGTTTATTTAAACCAGTAGATCATCTCCAATAGTCTCTAGCAGCAGCTGTTTCAGAGGTAAGTGCCAAAAAGTTTCCAGCAGTTTAAGGGATTGTCTTTCATGGAGTTATTTCTAACTCACAAAAATATCAATGTTTTATATGATTGAAATACAGGGCATGCACGTCCCCTCACATATATAACTTGTAAATAATTCGTACTAATATTCCTTTAGGTATATTCTCTCTCTCTTTCTTTCTTTCTTTCTTTCTTATGTAGCTTTGATAAATTCTGCTAGCATATGAGGCACACAGGACTACTGTATCTGGTATCAAAAAATCAGCACATGGCAATAACTAGTGGTACTTAAGGACATTACTCAGTCATGTGCTGATGACCATGTGTCACTGTACTCACCTCAGCCCTGCTTTAAAAGCCATAAACTTGTTATAATAAGTCCTTTGGAGAGGCAAGATTTACTGATGCAGTCAGAAGACCACAGTTTAAAGTCTTCTTGACTTGAAGCTCAGAGCATGAACAAAGATTCTTGCACTTACCTGCACAGAGCACATACCCTAAATGACCCAATTTGTTCCTATATGTATGATGAATGTCGACCTCTGGTTACTTTTATAGTAAATAGTAGCAAAATATGTAACTCACTCTGCTCTTATCTACTAAAGCACTAATATTTTCTCCCATTAGGATGATTTTTTTGAAAATTTTAACTCAAAGCCTGCACTCATTTTAAAAAAAGAGAAAAAGCAGAATTGAAAGGAGAAGAGACGGAGGCATTTCTGGATACCTGCTCAGGCCTCCTGCACTTTGGAGTACAGATTGTTCACAGGGAATAACAAAAAAAAAAGAAATATCTCCCAACCAATATAACTTACATATTTGACTCTGTTTTTTTCAAAAATAAACCCTTCCTGAACAGAAACCGATTAATAAAATTTGCCAAGCGGAAAGCCCTGTGATAGCCAGAATTCTGCTTGTCTAAGTTACAGATTTGAAGTAGATGGTGAACGTAGCTGATGTAGAATGGAGGTAGCTGTAGAAGATATGGAAAAGGCAAATCAACAAGAGGAAAGACTTGAGAGCTAAAAACACCAAAGGTCTTGAGAAAGTGCTGTGAGTGAGAATTTGAACATCATCATTTGTTTTTCTTGTTATATAAATTGACTGTATGAGATCAAGCAATTTTGCACTAGGAATTGGGAAATACCATGAGAAGGTATAAACAGCTGTGGGAGCTGTTCATTCATGGCTAGCCACTGTCACATTAGCATGCACTATCTCCATTAGGATGGCATGGCATGCTCCCCATTGCAAGTCAACATTGTTGGCTGATGGACAATGGACAGCTATTCCCAACATCTGTAACTACACAGCAGCTGGGATGTTAAAAGCATCTGAGGATGAGTTATGGCCTATTAGCTACACAGTTCTTTTGGCATCCATGTAAAGTTGAAGCAGGCCCTTCATAATCAACCTAACCTTGACTTCTATAATATAAAGAGAACAAGCCATGCCAGAGGGTGATTTAGCACACCTAAGGTCTGGACTGACTTCTAGAAGTGCCTGCCTCTGTCTGTTGTCCACAGACAGAGCATAAGACAACACTCTTCTGATTTAGTTGCCTTGGTTATGTACTTGTAGTACATAGGATGAATCTGGCCTATGTACTCTCCTCAATCAAGTCCAAGAGTGCAGCAACACAAAGTTTTTAAAATTCAATGAAGTATGGGGCTGCAGATGAGTGTTGAAGTGGGGATGTGATTTAATGGTACTATTTCGGTCTGTTCTTTTAGGAGGAATTTTTCTGTCAAACATTCACCTAAGTTCATCTGGAATTATGCTTTAATGCTGCAAGTGCTTTCACATACACCAATAAATGAAACATCCTCATTAGCCACAAGTTCTGTAGATTCTCACACTCTCATTAATTAGCAAAGAGGTCAATTTGATGGACGAGAAGGAGAAATCCTATTAGGTCTCACCACCCACCATCGGAAAAAATGAGAACTGAAGATTCAAAGGTACATCTTTAGTTTAATTGCATTTCACATTTAAATAGCATAAAACTGCTGATTAGCAAGAGATCCTTTTAAATCACTTGACTCACAACTTTGTGTGCTGTAACCCCTAACCCCATTCTTGCACAGGTAAGGCTACTTCAGAAATGAATAAAGGTTTATAGACTAGGCCAAAAGAGCATAAAGAAAGAGAAAGCTCATGAACCCTCTCCCAGACAGAATCTGAACTCTTCAGCTGCACATAGGCCATCTCATTCCTATTCATTTGCCAAATAACAGTACTGAGTAGCACCAAACAGTGACACTGTCCAAGGACAGGGGAAGAGTCAATCAAGGAGTCAGGATCTAATTTGTGAAATGATGCAAGTAGTCGGAGAGCAAAGAGAGGGAAGGTGAGGGTCATAAGGCCAGGAACATTAAGTCACAGACTAGCAGTATGCATAGATCCAATTTCAAAGTGACCTTGTACTTAAGCATATATTTTCTTTGGTCATGATTAATCATAAACATCCAACCTGTCATAAGGGATTTGAATGATTTTGCAACAGCCTCTGTGGAGTAGTCCAGAAAGGACAATCCTTGCTTCATTTTTGTAGTTATATCTGTATTACAATTAAAGGGGGAGTGGAGTGAGGTGGGAATAAAAAATTCAAGAGTATGATCAAAACCCAGTCCTTAGGTATGATCCTAGGAGTTTACAGACCTATCAGCATGCCAGTAAAAAACTCCCCGGCCACAACTGAGGCAGGTGTTTGTTAACACTACTAGTCATGTACCTGCATATGCTACAATGCCAACTTTTGCATTCCAATCTTGTAAATAACAAGTAAACTCAGTAAAAAGTGAAATTCTGCTTTACCAGAAACAAAACTGACAGTTTAGTCCAGACTATCGCCTATGCCTCCCTACAGTAGTATGTTCTGATTAAGACATGCGCTCCTTAAAGAAATAGATCTATTTCCACGCCATTAATAAAAGCTATAAATCTCATATGCCCATTTCTCTTGTGACAGTAGACAAGATATGAGCTCCAGTTCAAAACAGAATGTGGATCAATAACACCACTAATATCTTAAGTATCAAAGAATTAAAATAATCAAAGTATTCTAAGTAGTATTGCACAAACCATCCTGTTATCTGTGACACTTGCTCTAACACCACCACTTCAGGCACTTTGTAATTATCTGAATTGCAACAAAAATCAAATGTTCAAATAGCACCGGTATATGATAGCTTTATGGCCTATTCCCCTATGGCAACTGAGATATTACACTTATTACACTTAATGCTAATAAATCCTACTGTGATTTTGCAGAATGACATGATAGTTGAAGGTGGCAGGGTCCTCTGCAGATCCTCTAATCCAACCCCCACCGCATTCAAAGAAGGATCAGCTAGAGCAGGTTGCCCAGGACTGTGTCTAATAAGGTTTTGAACATCTCCAAAGACTGAGACTATACAACCTCTCTGGGCAACATATGTCAGTGTTTGAGCACTGCCACAATAAACAAAAAGTGTTTTATTGTGTTCAGAAGGAATTTCACGTGTTTTGATTCATGCTCATTGCCTCTTGTCCTGTCGCTGTGTACCACTGAGAAAAGTCTGCCTCTGCCTTCTTCATTCCATCCCATCAGGTATTTATATACATGAATAAGATCCCCCTGAGCCTTCTCATCTCCAGGCTGCTCAGTCCCAACTCTCTCAGCCTCTCCTCATATGGCAAATGCTCCACTTCCTTAATCACCTCAGCAGCCTTTCCCTAGACTGTCCACAACATGTCCTTATCGCTGTAGTACTGGGGAGCCCCAAATTGGACCCATCACTCCAGATGTGTCTCACCAGGGCTGAGTAGAGGTCAAGAGTCACCACCCTTGGTCTGCTGGCAACACTCCTCCTAATGCAGCTGTTGGTCTTCTGGCTGTTGGCTGCCTGTGCTGTAAGGGCACGTTGTTGGCTCATGGTCAAACTCTTGTTCACCAGGACCTCCAGACCCTTTCCTGCAAAACTGCTCTCCAGTCTGTGGGCCCACAGCATACATTGGTGCACGGAGTTTTTCCTCCTCAGATGCAGGATTTTGCACTTCCCTTTGTTGAACTCCATAATGTTCCTGTTTGCCCATTTCTCTAGCCTGTGGAGGTCTCTCTGAAGAGCAACACAACTATATTGTCTATCAACCACTCCTCCCAGCTTTGTGCCCTCTGCAAACTTGTTTGTGGTGTACTTGGTCCCAACATCCCAGTCATTAACAAAGATGTTAAACAGTATCAGAATCAGTATTGACCCCTGGGACACAAAGCTGGTGACTAGCCTCCAGTTGAACTTCATGCCAATGATTTTTGAACCAGGTAGTTCAGCCAGTTTTCAGCCCATATCCCTGACCACCCCACTGTCCAGAACTGTCTATAATTTTAATAGGTTATGCTAATATGAATATGCATTATAACTTGCTCTAATTTATCAGTGCTGAACAGTGACACAATTTGCCTGATGGCAACCATATAGTGTCTACTCTGACAAAGCATAACTACGCAGACGTCAAAGGTCCAGAGTAAGCCTAGGGGATGAAAGATATTATTGACTGGCTATGGCTTCCAGCTACCCAAACTCATGTTGTCACCCACAGCCATTGCAACACATAATTCTGGCTCAATTACAATCAAGGAGCCAAAATCAGAAGGTGCATTGTAGAAAGAAAACTAACAGCAAGAGAGATCATCCTACGGTTACAGAAAGAGGAATGTTGTGCTGAGAAGGGACAGTACCCATATTGCTAACCCAGGACAAATATATTTACCATTATTTGTAGCAAGGCAATCTTTGACTTAGCATAGCAGTAGACAAAGTTGGCCATCAATTTACTAAGCGATAAATTCAACAGGATTAGGAATCATATGCTCTAAATCTAGACATCTGAGATTTCCAAGTCTGAACAGATCACCTAACACTCCCTGTAAGTATATGGAGAGGAATAGATACCATCTGTGGTTAAATCATCTCAATCTAAAATAGATGTTTAAGACAGATGAGGTGAATCAATTTCTGCATATGCCTTTTTCTCTCAGTGATTATAAGATCTTAGGGTGACTAGGTCAGACTTAGATGCCCAGCTCTTAAATTCCTAAAGGTAGAAATAATGAAGCCCACACTCTTGGAAATGCTATGAATGATGAACATATAGGACTTGGAAGTAGTGCACCTGTACAAATCCACAGAGAAGGAAGAGATAAAGGGAATAAATGGGTTATTTATGGAGCTGAGTGATCAGGAGTGTGATGATGGAGTTGACAGTGACAGAAGAAAAAGAGGAGGGGTGAAAGCAATGACAGGGCAGGACAGTAGATCACACATGGCCATGTAAAGCTGAAATTGTCAGCAATCTAACAAGGAGATATCAGAACTCCACGTCACCTTGCTAAACTGAGCAGAGGGAGGCAAACCCAGAGTAAGGAGTTAGGTCAAGATCTAGGAGTCACAGTCATTAACCATGTGAGTGGGTAAAACCACTTTAAAAGGTACATATAAAATGTGGTAATGAAATATGCATTAACTTAATCAGGATCATCAGAGACAAATCATTCCCTTTTCGTGTATTTAACTGATCTATGTGAATAAAAAATGATTGAAAAGAAAAATTAAAAAGGTAGACTAAGGACAGCAAAAAAGGCACTCATGTTTTAGATAGATTTCAAATTACCCAGTCAGCCTTTGATGGCAGTATTTAAGAAACCTAAAAATGTAACAGTATGGAGGTCACAATGGGTAACACAAAGGTAGGAAGTATTTGTTCCTGGTAAAAATGCCCTAAATGCATTTAAGAGTGTTATAGAAACTTTCCAGGAATTAATATTTAGAAGTGCAAAGATTAATCTATTATTCATGTTTTCTGTGATTCATAAGAGAATTTGTTTACTTTGCTAGACTAAGACCAACATAGGCAGCACTCGCTCCTCCCTCCACTCCCAGTATTGACATCGCCATGACACTGATATTCATGCCTTGTGGAGAGTGGGCTCTTTGCGAATTTGCTCAAACCTCCTTTCTCCTAAGGATTATGCCTATCCACAAAGGAATGTTAAACTCTGAATGGTCCCAGTCTCACTGCTCTTGGATTTTTGACTAGTTTCTGTGTTATTTTAGTTTGCCTTTGGGTCTTAATTTTTCCTCTTCTGTTTCTCTTCCACCCCAAACAAATTATGTGTTGGCCTGACACTAAGCTTATTCTGGAGACATTATCCTCGAGTCTTGAAAAGATTCTTGGTTTAGACTGACATTCTATGTTTTTACCAGTTCTTTGGATCGGGATTCAGAGGAGCTCTTCTATCTGTGTGACCACTACTTTAAGGAGGGTAAGAGAATCAAATACAAGGAAGTTAAGTGTAAACTGCTTTGCATGAATGTGGAAAAAGACCAGAGGGGAAAAAGTACTGACATATTTTGCATCATACTATCCATTTAAAAATTCATCACTATAAGCATTTAACAATATAAACAATGGGATTGTCTAAAAAGACTACTCATGTTTAAGGTAACACAGTGTTTATCACTGTGTTAGTAAAGACATGTTTATTAAATCAAATATTCTGTGTCCAGCAACAGCCAATACTCTAGACTCCAGAGGAAATGACCATGCACTGATTCATGCCATACTGCACCTTGAGCAGAGATTTATGTTGTGGGTTTTGAGTATAACTTTATTATACATGAAAATTTAAAGCATTGCATGCATATCCTGCTTATTTGTTGAACTCACTACAAACTGTGTATTATTCTTTGAGGATTGTTTTCATCATAGGAAGGAAAATGCCCTGAAGGGTTGAAGAGAATGAGTATACATATGTAGAACCTCGAAACATTCGATCTCATTAAGCAATGAAAATTGTCAGTGTAGTGCAGGAATGAAAGAATATGACACTGCTAGTCTTATTTACACAGATGATTAGAAAGAGATAAAGTAGCTGACCCAGACAGCTAATAAAGACAGCATTAAAAACACAGCATTTTCTGCCTTATTTTTTCTGACCTATTTTTCTTTCCTATAATTGTCTTGCATTTATATCCTGAGTTCACATATTGGTTGCATCCATTATTCTGACTTCAGTATCTCCTATTTATTTGTTAAATTTAGTAAGAATTTGTTTGATTAGATTTTATTTAGTTTCTCTTGGGAGCCCTGAAGGACTGAGAAAGATAAGCAAATCCTACAAGTAGGGCCTACACATGTTGTCTGTCTCATTAAGGAATGAAAATTGCTGGGTTAAGGGAAGAAAGGAGAAGAAGGGTTTTTCCTGTTTACATTGATCTTTCAAAAGCCAGGGCATGATTCTCTATGTTGTAAAATTGGTTTCATTCTGGTTTAACTCTTTAAATGTAACTAAACTCAACAAATTTGGCAGTTCATACAAACCAAGAGAACTGGATACTTCTCAGTATAGGTTTACACCCTTAATGAATTTTAAAATAATGACTGTACAGGATCTCCTCATTTTTTTTCTAAAATTCTATTATTTCACATTAATTTGGTGTAATAAGAGCGCCTCATTAATGTGCATTTCAGATCTGGATCTTCAGAATATTAGGATCTGTCCTTAAAAAAACCTGTACTGTAATTTAAGGAACAGAGAGAAGATTTCGACCGATAACAAAAAAGGTAGTATTTGGCCCTCTGTCCACTTGCTATAGTTAGCCACGTTTCTTGCAAGCAGTAAAGCAGAAAGAAATTAATTCAAAAGAATAAATCTTTATTTTTTGCTAGCATTTTCAGACTAGAGTCTCTGCTTTATTAGATTTTCTATGCACTCTATGTGCAAAGCTGACAACTTCCACATTATGTGTCATGACACCCCTTCCAAAACTGATGAAGTCTCCTTCTGCCAGCTTATTCATGTTTCTGTTGCATTTTTTAAAAGGAGCTTTAATTATTTTTGTAAGTCTAGTATTTGCCCTTGAGAAAGACAAATTAAGATTCATTCTTTTAGGCATTGGAACAGGCTCCCCAGGGAGGTGGTGGAGTCACCATCCCTGGAGGTGTTCAAAAAATGTTTAGATGTGGCGCTTCGAGACATGGTTTAGTGGTTTTAGCGGGCATGGTGTTATCGGGTGTACAGTTGGACTTGATGATCTTTGAGGTCTCTTCCAACCATAATGATTCTATGATTCTATGATTTTCACCATTACAATTATTTCCTTTGCATCCCCCCAACCCTTTTGTATTTTCCCATACACACGTGATTAGCTAGATAAATACATTGAGATGTACAGCATGGACATACTCCCTTTAAGAATTTTTCCTTGTTAAAGTACAAGTATTTTATCTTCCTTGAGGATTTAAAATAAAATTCCTGTAATACATTAATTTTGAAATGTTCATAACTCACTTAGATATATATTCAGATATATGATGGGTTTCTAATAGGCCTCTACCTCATTGAATATATGTGAGGACCTTCCTCAAGGAAGGATTGTCAAAACTGCAACTCCAGTATGCTGGAGATCATGGGGACTTTTCCTTCCATGCACAGGGGCAGAGATATAGAAGACCATGCTGCATCTTCTGAACAACTGCTGTACTTCTATGAAAACAGAAAGGCCAGAGAGAGCACTTTTTAAAATTTATTTTTATTTCTGATGAAAACTAAGGTTCTCATTTAAAGGTTCTTGTAAAAGCAGCTTTACCTATTGGGACAGTAATCATCACTTGTTGTGAAAGTCGATATAAAAACCCAAAAGTTGGTAATGTTGGGGTTTGTATCCTACCCCATCATTCCCCAGTGTGGGACTTACTGGTTATAATGTTATCAGTTTATGAATGCATGACAGTCTTGTTTTATTCAGTAATACACTGAAGGCTTACAGAAGCATAAAATGAAATTTTCTTTAAAGGAAACCCAGCTCCTGGAGCCAATTCTAAATACCACAACTGAATGATGAAGATTTTTGCAGAGGACTGGGGGAAAACCACCACTTAATCCCACCGCTTCAGAGATTAGTCAGAGGAGATTAGACTGAGAAAGGTGCTAAGGTAAGTGTCTAATCAAATGAAGAATCTAATTGTGGTCAATGGAATAATTCATGAACTTAAAATTAGACACCTGTCTCAGTGTGCAGTCAAAAAGATAACAGGACCTTGTCTTTTAGGAACAGTAAAGAGAGTAGCTTCAGATTTCAAAGAACTCTCTACCAAAATGTTGGAGAAGCCATAAAGGCTCATCACAGCCAGTGTTTTGAATCCTGACCCTGACTCCTTTCCCACAGGTACCACACATCTCAGACCTTCCAAGCTACCTTGACGATCACCTGGGCTGTGAGCCCTTAGAGAGCTGGGATCAGCACAGGGCAGCTGCCCAGTAGCCAGGTGTTCTTCACAGCCTGGTGGTCAGGGACAGGATTTGTCCCTTAGTCACAGGATGACACTTGTCCAGATGACATTGTTTTCTGCTGAGACATATTGAGATATACTATATTGCACCTTTTACAGTTGCTGCAAGGCAGCATGTTTGTTAAGAATAAACAAACAAAAGATAAATAGGGGCATGTTATTAAAAACTAACCATGTGTCCATGCTGTATGATTATTACAATGTTTGAGATCTAATTTAGTGAAGGTTATCTGTGCTTGACTAAGAAAGGAGATCATTAAATTGGTTTTGTTCTGAAAAATGCACTGCTCGTTTATTTTTTGATTTGTGTCTATAGGAATTTGCATTCCATTGTCCTCACTGCTGTCTGACATGTACCATAATATCATCCTATCCCTTTAGCTTTGTTCCATTTCCTTTCATACTACCTCTTAATTACCCTTTTTGTACCTCTAGTCTGTGGTCTCTGAGCCTCTAATACATGGCTGTGCCAATTCCACCACCCCCAAGGCTTGTCAGGTTAAAGATTAATGAGTAGACTTTACCCAGAGGCTTTACAAAGGTTAAACATAATTACTAATGGGTATTTCATGGAATGTTGAATATGTGAAAGCTGCTCAAAAAAAAAGAAAAATGTAAGGGGGAAAAAAGTAATGAAACTTACGGGATTTAAGTCAACAATTTAGATCTTCTGAAAAAAAATCAAAATTAGCACAAAAACAAACACGTTAGGAAGTTCTACCCTTTGTTCCAAAGATGGTGATAAAAACAAAAACACCATATGGTGGAAATTAGACTGCATCTCAAGCTTACAACATCACTGCCTCCTAATTCTCCTTTTGAGTTAAGTAAAATGTTTCGCACTGAGAAGACGGAAAGACAAAAAGGTCTAAAATTGTTAGTAAATCTTCAGCTTTCTAAATTCTTATATTTGACCCTTCGTTAAGGAAAAATAACATTTCCTGTAGGCAAAACATTGTATCTGAGGACATTGTTACCTTAAAAGATTGCTTAACCTAGCTGCCTGATCAGAGCACTATGTTGGCTAATTTTCTTTTGTTTTTTTTCCCCTCAACTTACAGAAATACCTTAAAATGCAAACTTAATATCTGGGACAAGATTTTCATAAGTACAAGCCTAAAGTTAGGTTCATAAAACCATGGTATTGTACCAAGGAAATAGGCTGACTTTCAAAATTGCTAAACTCCACCAAATCCCATTGAAGTTAATGGAAACTAATTTGGAGTCTATCTTCAGGCACTTTACTTGTGTGCTTCCTTGTTTCTAAATCTCTCTATATAGCTGATAAATGGAGATTTAAAACAAACAAACAAACAAACAACAAAACCTTTCTTTTTTTTGTATTGTATTATCAGTGTTCAAATAATGGGCTAAAACTGTTAGAAATGTCCAAGAAATTTGGATACATCAGGATTTGCTTCCAACTTCAGATTGTAAGACCACGTTTTCAGAGATGCTTTGTTTCTTTGTTTTCAATTAAGTTCAGTGGTGACTGCAGCTGTATAGAAGCACTGAAAATTTTAGTATAATTACTTTTTTCAAATCCTTACTGGGAAAAGGACAAATCCTGATTCCCCAAGAAGCCTTTTGTGTACAAAGTGGTGCCATTTGCTAGTGTTACCACTTTTCAAGAGTAAGAGAATAACAAAGTGAACACATGAAACTATTGAAGTTCTAGAACTGTCTCTGAAAATTACCTAAGCCCAGATGTTTTGTATGTTTATTTGGATTTCTCAGCTAAGCATTTGCATTATAGGTGCTCTATTTTATTGTGAGATTTTCTTTGTCTGAAAACTTGAGAGAAATATCTGTCTAGCTTTTATTCTAGTCATATATTAGTTCAGCTCTTTCAGCAAGAAGTATTTGAATGACAAAATTTAAAACGTTGCATATGATCATTAAGAAACTTGGGTTCTTATTTTAAATACAAGCTAAATTGGTGGATTTGATTGCAATTCTGATTATTAAATGTAAAACACATTTTAGCATTGCATAATCAGTGACCAGCCCCCTAAATGAGTATTAGATACACATTATAAAAACAGTAAATAATCTTTGGATTAGTAAACAAATAATTATAATTTATATGAATTAACTTGTGGTTTTTTGTGGTTTTACAGTTGTTTCTGGCAAATATTTAGTTTGCGAAATGGGAATGTCAAAATTTGGCATATAGCTCAGATGATAATTTCTTTCCACAAGTGAATTACTGTAATTCAAAGCAAACATTACCACTTACAGTTTAAAATTCTCATTTCAGGAATTGTTCTTTCTATTCAATAATAATATTCTTTTATAGCTGATCGCAAAACAAATGTAACATTATTATATTTTTGAGAAGGAAGCAAACACCAAGAAGCAAAAGGAAAGTAAAACCACCCAGGTCCCTCCGCAGGACAGCACCGTTTTTCACTACAAAACTTGCCCTAAAAGTGAGACAGGTTTATTTAAGATTTTGATGTGAGAGTGTTAAGACCCTGTGCAACATGTATGTCCAAGGCTATAGGGTATTTTGCATAAATAACTGGTTTCTTGCTCTCTTGTAGACAAAGTTGAGCTGCTATGAAAGCAAGGAAACAATGCTCTGAAGGCAGAAAAAGAGAGAAGTGAAGAAAGACTCTGACTTGAGTCTTATAGCCAGAGTACTTAACTCTGAAGAGGATTAATTTTTAACTTTTTGATTTATTGTAGTTTTTTGATCAAATTATTGCTTAGTGTAAAAGAAACTGTACTTTTGAGAGCAGCACACACTGCCTTATCAGTAAGAGGGAGTCAAGTTCTTTTTTGCAGCATAACCAGAATCTCCTTATTTTTTTATATTGGACTTAGAACTAACTTTTTTCAATAAAAATAGTTCTTTCATTTTGTAACCATGCATAGGAACTCCTTACAGCATCTGTCTTGCCACTAGCAGGCAAGGACCTCTATGTCCAGGTTATAAACGTTCATTCTTGTAATGCATCAAATTAAGATTATTCCTACTGCTTTGGAGATGAGGGAAAGAAGGGAAGAAAAAAAAGAAAGTAAAAAAGAAATCTGGTGTTGGCTAGTGATTCATCTCGCTTTTCTTCCAAAGGCTGTTGTGACATTGCAAAGATGTCTCTCAGTTCCATCAATAAAAGATACAGCATAATTCTTTTTCCTTGGACCTGCAGAGCCGAATGTTAGCCACAAAAGTAGATCCACATTGGCTTCAGTGAAGCAGCTCATATGTTTGATACACACACAGACATATATTCATATACAATTACGTAATTATCGATGTGCATAACAATTTGCAGGACAGCCACCTCATGTTTATGTTTGACCTGCTTTAATTTCATTAAGCAGTGCTAAAAATTCTTGTCTTCCTGCCAGGGTGCCACACTTTTAATTCTGCATGAGGCTTCTAGGAAGGAAAATAAACGTATGTGTGATATTTCGTATTCATGGGCTGCTTCTATTGTTTAATTTGCATCCATTCAACCTAGAAGTAAACTGGTAGATCAGTTAATGATATGAGAACAGAGACTTTTATATAGATTACAGTTTGTATGAGAGCAAAGCATGGAGCAACCTGGGCACTGGTGCAAGGGAGCAGAGCAGAGACATAAATCACATCCTTATATTGTGGAGAAATCTCTCTGCTGCTGTCTTCAGTACGCATGAGACGAAGGTTTGAACATCCAGCTGTGTTGTCTACTCTGGCTTTTGAATGCAAAGTGTAGAAAGTGGAAAAGTTTTGACTCTTAAGTGGCATTCGGACAAATATTTTGAGAAAATGTGGAAAGAACAAGTATAACACATTCCTTTCTCTAAGGGAAACAATAAAAAATTCTAACAAAGCAATTCCAACTCATGACTGTCTTCTGTCACAGTCTTAGGGCATCTCTTTGCGTCACAGTCTACACCTGGCGAGCTACAGATCCATTGCAATGTTACACTCTTACCTCAGTTTATATCTTGATGTCTTGGATATCTCCAATCAAGTGACAGAGAAACCAGAAGATAGATTATTTATTTTATTCAATTATAAATCCGTCTAACTTACACTAAATTCACTCCAGTTTTTAGCTGGCTATAGCACAAGAACAGTGAAAGGGACCAGATGGGTCTACTACTACTTGAAAAAAAGAAAACTGAAGCTTTTCTTCATTTAAATCTTATCAAAGTCTGTCATTTGATGACTCAAATGTCACGAAAATTGTCTCAATAGGCAACATGCAGAAGTGCCCTTAAGCCTGGAATTTAGGGGTATCCCTGCATTCATATATGCATCCACCAGCAAGTAATTTGGGTTGGACAAAATCATAAACTTTGAAAGACAATAAAAGCAATATAATAAGTACTACTCCTTTTTAACTCCATAGCATGTGTTTTATGCAGGTTGCACTCTAACAAGCCTGACGGCTAATGATACCCTCCATTAATAAAAATATATCATCTGCCACTTCCTTCTAGCTTTTCTGTTGTGTTTTTTTTTTTCCCAAAACAACTTTGCTGTTCACTGGAAATATACATATAGAACAAATGCTAGCTATTCTCTGTGGCAGAAACATGAAGGGAATTTGAGTATATTTGAGGCTAGACTGACTTCCCAAACATGAAATATAAACAGAATATTCCTGTATTTATTGAACACTGCATTTGTATCACCAGAAAAAGGGAAAATATGCATCATGCGACAGTTTACCATAGTAATATAGCTGCTGTGTTTAGTCTGAACAATCAGGGTTTGAAAACTTACACAGCAAAGTTGAAGAAAGCTAATATGCTCATACCCCTAAAGAATATATATGAGTTGTTGGAGAAATTGAGACCACAATAACAAACTGGGTTAAACCAAATACCCAACAGTTCATCTCCAACAACAGCCAGCAACAGATGCCCACAGAAAGGAGGAAAACAGGTCAATAACACAATGACGCTTTCTCAGTCTCCAGCAATCTGTGGCTCTCAGACTTCCTGAGCCAGAAATGTAATTTTGAGGTGGTATTTGGGAACAGACTATTAAGAGTGTGGGGGAAGCCAGGAGTCTTTAAAAGGGATTGTTTGTACTGAGCCTTCTGTAAAGCATCTATACTAAATTTCTAAGATACTACTGTAATTTAGTTTTCCTGTAGATCGTTTACTCAAAAAAAGCTATTGGATTCTGTAATATCCAGTGCTAACTGGGGGGGTGGGGAGGTGTTAAAACAATGCAGAAGTACTGAAATTTTTCACTAAAATCTGCACAGTAGCTATGAAACCTCTATGATGTAGCTGACAATAGCTCAAGAAAAAGTAAGAAAAAAATAGTCCCATACAAGTTAGTTATTATTCACATGTACTCATGCACCTACTCTTGTGGGCTATTAAGAATTAGAAAAAGCAATGAAAAAAATCCTGAAAAGTCATGAATGTCCCAGTTTTAGAGCACTGAGAACCACAAAGCATTTAACATGGGAAAAAAAAACCAATCAAACCCACACCAAAACATAAAACAACTAAAACCAACCAAGGAGTAAAATGAACATAAAATCACAAGTCGGAGTGCTGGGTACACTGTCGTGTAACCCTTTTCCCCGGTTCCTACTTCCCCTCACACCCTATTTCCCCCCTGAAGTTGTATTCTGTGTTACAACTCGATCACTGCAAACTCACCCAAGGGGGAATGTGATCTCAACTACAATCAGCTTCTTGGAGCACAGACTTTATTCCCCCCCAAGAGGTACTTGGGAACATTAGTAGAGGGATGGAGCTTCAGGTTCACTGTACATGCAGGGTGAAAAAAAACCAAAACACAATAACATTAATGGTAATCAGTAGGGCTTAATGGGAAACAGATGTCATTGATAGGAACTATGTCCTGTTGAGATTACAAATATGGCTGGCAAAGTTATCTATGGGTACACACTTTGACCGAGTAGTTCATCACATTCTGATTAATAAATTGGCTCTACTAAAAAAAATAAATCAATGTGGTATATTTATTCAATGGATTAAAATTGGCTGATAGCAAAGCTAATTGTTAACTGGTAATTATCACCTAATAGGAATGGTTTTAGTCAGATCCCACCATGATCTATTCTTGGCTCCACACTAGTCAATATTGTTATCAATGTTCTGGAAGGAAATATGATTGCTGGTAAAATCTGCAGATTACACAAAATCAGTGAAGTGATAAATTAGGATAAAGACAGGTCAGTTCTACAGAGTAATCAAGTTCATTTAGCAAGATGAGACCATCTAAGCACTATGCTCAACAACAACATTTAAGGACAAGCATCTGTGAAAATGGAATTTAGATCAGAGTGGCAGGAAAGGAGGATGGTATTTGAAAAAGTGCTATGTCAGAAGTGATAAACAGATGATGTTCCAAACATGAGATCTTGGTATGATGGAATATGTGCAGAGCCCAGCAGTAGTCATATTCAGAAATAAAAAATAATACTGAGAGTAAGCACAAACTGTTTATTCCACTGTATATACCCATTAATAATGTTAATAAAATAGTAAAAAAATTCTGTGGCCTGTAGAGAGGATATTTACAAATTGGAAATGTTCAATGAAGACCCAAAGGAGCTACCTGAGACTTGGGAAATCTGACTTTATCTAGGAGTCTTGTGCTCAGCCCTGTTAATGTACATGTGAAAGGTTATGAGTTGGTTTGATCACTGTGTATGTCAAGGAAAGAGATCTGACGAGCAAACAATGACAAAACATCTTCCACTGACTAGGAAAACGAAATGAGATAAATTTAGACCAGTAACAAGTGATTTTTAACAATGAAAACAATCAATCTGTAGAAGAATTTATTTTGCGACATGGTGGAGCGTTTGCTACTTGAAGGCCCTACATTTTGTAAAATATATATTTCAATCCACAAAAGCTTGTAGATGCAGGAATGAGTACTTACATTCTTATTTATATGTCATGAAGGATGTCGGAATGGATGCTCACAAAAATCAGTGCATGAAGCATCTAAGATGTTGTTACAGATTAAAAAAAGAGAGAGAAAAAAAGATGCATAAAATGAACAAAGAAAGCAAGAAAGAAGGTAAAAAGGAAAGTACCTTTCCTGAAATAAGATAGATTGCCACTGCCACTGATGAGATATATCCAGGATAACCATTTAAACATTTCTAAATTTTTTAAACCTTAGTATTCATTTCTACAGTGCTAAGCAAAGCTAACAGCAGAGGGATTGTTTTTAAGCACATCCTGGCCACAGGAGAGAAGGGGACATATTTGCTGGAAAATGCATTGCTGTAAAGTTTTGGACAAGCTTTGCAGCTATGGAAGGCATAGAGAAAATGAACGTCCAGCAGCCACCAGTGGCTGATGACCCTCAGTCAGCAGTGCAAGTGAAAAGCAACAATGGCACAGATCAGAGCACAAGGGGAATGAATCGTGTGCAGGGCTGATTCTGCACAGCATACTACAGCGGAGAAGGATAAACATTTTGCACAGTAAGTATGGCATTTACTCTTTCACACATTTTATCCAAAACACATTGACCTCGGTCAAGCAAGAGGAGACGTGCATGGGTGCTGAAGTGGCCTCCACAACCATTGTAGCAATGCCCACCTGTAAAAGACCAGCTGCTTCTGATGATTGGGTCTTCTCAGTCAGTGGACAGTCATCAAGCAAATGCAGCACCATCACAAAGAAGCAAGTGAGAGGCTTGTGTATCTGATGCTTTTTTCAACTTCTGTATTATTGCTCTGTTTCTGATTCCAATTTGTTAAAACATGTAAATACTTTCATATGCCACAGACAGATTAAATCATTATTTTGTTCTGGGAATGTTATTTTATTTCCTTTTGTTTTTTAAATCAGAGTATCATGCCCAGATACAGGCAATTTAATGAGCATTAGTGTTTTGTTTTTCCATTATTATCTCCAAGTCAAGAAAACCATTTTCTGGAAGCTTACTAGTCTCAACTGAAAATGTGAAATTCCACATAATAGTCTACAAGATTATTCCAGTATAGATTATCTCTGATGATATTTACTTAACATACCCAAGACAGGTCAAAAGCTCATAATGAAAAAGCGACCTGACTCCAAATCATATTCCAGGCAGCAGAACATTCTATACTTCAGGCTGCATTGTGAGTTTGCATAAACTTTCCCTGAAAGCCATGTATCGACCAATCGATGTTTTCAGCAGCTGCTAATTAGCACTATTCCAGCCTGGACTGCGTTAATAGTCGGTACTGCATCACAATTCAGTACAGCCTGTTTGTGAGAAAGAAATGTACTAAACAGACGTGCAGGTACTGCCTGGTGAAAATTTTCAAAGTATTTGAACATCAGCGTACCCATGACAAATAAAGCCAGGTGAAGATCTGTCCTGTTTATAGCTGCAATATATAAAGGTCAAGGAAGACCATCAGACTTAGAGAAACCAGTTTGCTCATAACTGGACAAATACTTCTCGAGGCAGGTGGTTTAGACAGACAATAAAAGTCTCTGAGCATGACCTCATCTCCCAATGCAATAATAAGTTCGAGAATACTGCCCCAACTTCTGCCTTAGTATATCCCGAAGTGACTGGTACATCCTACCTTGCTAGCATACGTAAAGCTTTTTAAACCTGCTAGTGACTATTAGTGTCATAATGTGGAGGGCAAGAACTTTCTGCCAGACACAGATATTCTGTCTTTATTTTCAGGAAGGAGAAAAGTCTCTGTCATTAACAGCATTCTCCTGGAGTTTTTCAGCCCAGTAGGAGTACACGCTCAGCACCCAGAAAAGGAGTGGCTGCTGTGGCTATGAGCCTGCAACTCAACTCGCAGGTCTCCCAGCAGAGCAATTGCCAATATGTGGTTGTCCCTTGGTGCTTGAGTAAATGCACATTAACCCTTTTAAATGGGGAATTTACTCCATTTTGCTGTGTTTAACTACTATTTCAGAGATACATAAGGGCCACCACTGGCAAGAGTCTTTATAGATGGAAGAAGAAAAAATATCCCTGTTCCATCACATAATTTCTATATGTCATTGCTGAGGTTTTCTATGTGGTCTCTCTTTTTACCAAAAACCTGTCTGGAGTATCTCACTGGTATCTCTGGTAACACAATGTGAAAAACAGTGTCTGCCTCTATAACACAATAAAATTGACCTATAGCCCAGTCTGTTTCTGCTAGCTGAAGGTTATTTTGCTTCAACATATCCTTGCAGTGTCCTCCTCTTTAATTAATAATGTTGCTGCCATGTATTATGAAAGTCACTTTTTTGCACTTACTGTTATCTTTCCAAATTAGGTATTTTATAAGTCCTTAAAGTTTCAGTCTTAAGAAATGCATAGAGTATTTTCAATCAAAAGTCCAATCTATTTACATGCACAAGAGCTGAAAGGTTTTTCATGAAAGTGATCGTACTCTTAGGCTTTTATTATTTCTGCTTGAGCAGAAAGCAATAAATATGTCCTGAGACAAGGGAGAAAGTTAATAAAAAACTGTCCTTTCCTCTTTGTTCTAGACCCTGTTTTAAAACCAGCTTGACTTTCATGAACAAATTAATTGGATTAGCTCTGCTTCAGCCACAAAGGAGGACAGTCTGTGTCACAAGCATATTTGTATAATGAACCATCACCGCACTTGTATACTAGGGGACTGATCATGAAATCTTATTCAAGCAAGTATTATTAGCATTAGCATTACAATTCAGTTTGTGGGACACAAATAAGAAGAGACGCATGTTCTAACTTTACCTACACAAATTTTAAAAAGTCCCTGCACCAGTGAACTAATGATTGAAATAAAAAAGATCTGTATGGTGAATGATGGTATAGAAGGGAGACTTACCCTCTCCGACCCAGCTAGTCAGAGGGCAGGTCCTCACTGTCAAAAGATATTGTCAAGGAAAATTTCACTGTGGTTTGAGAAGATGTCAACAAAAGGAATAAAGCTTTTTAAAAAGAAATATGACTACTTTTCCTAGGTAGAAAATAGACTGCAATTTTGATAAATAAATACATTTTTTTTCTTTTGAAAAGAACACAAGAGACATCTATTTATACTCCTCCCCTTCACCACGTTAGTAACATTTTAAGCTGAGACTATTGCCTGGTCAATTCTTACCCAACATGTTGATTTGTTGTATATGTAAATGGTTTTACCCATCTCATAATGGTATTTACTCCAAATTCTATCTTTTTCAACTTTCATTGATCCTTATTCATGTTTTGTAAAAATATTTTTAGTGGGTTTTTTGAGTGTTTGTACAATACCTCAATTCAGAATGAGTCTCTGGCTGCTACTATAAAAAATAAATGAATAAGAAGCAGAACAGTAATATGGGAATCTAACCTATGGAATTGAAATGTCTGTAATTTATAAAACAGTGTTCTCTCCTTTCAAAATTACAGTGCTCTTTTGTTTCACTGTTGCTTGTTATACTAGGGCAAGTATTGATATTGAAAGGCCTATAAATGCTTCCTTTCCAGGGTATTACTATGCTATGTCCTACAGGGACCATTTGCCACAGAACTTTATTTGATGTTTTGCTTAAGTCTTCAATAACCACAATGCTTAATTAGAAACAATTGGAATTTTTCCTAATTGAAATCCTAGTAAAATTAAGTTAAAAGGGGAATGACTTGTCCCTCGGTGGTCAATGAAAAATGACCTGTGAATTAGACCATAAGGATAAATGTCCTCTTCTAAACATATAGGGTCTCCAGCCATGGCAATCTTTCTGTTGTCTGGGCGGTTGATTTCACAGTTGTTATTACTATCAATTACTGCTATTTTACCTTCTTCCATTATAGCAGAGGTTGAAGCTATTTCTTAAAATAAAACCATAACTTCTCGTTCTGGGCGTTGCGCAAACACCCACCAAGAGGTAATGAGGGTCCCAGGGAGCTTCCAGCTGCAGACTAAGGAGGAGTGTTTATCACTACTCAGCGCATCCTGCAGTTATAGATTTGCAGCTGCTGTTGGGTGGGAATGGAGGCTGTTACATTTACACCTGGCATGAATAACTATTCACTGAGGGCACCATGCAATTGCAGACTTCTGCATCCAAAGAAACAGCTCCAGAGGCATTTAGAATTGGGCCTAGAAGTTGGGGCATTCTTTAAACAGTCTTTCTATGTGCTAATAAACTGTGCATTCACATACACTTGCTTGCACAGACTCTTTCTTTCTCCTTCTTTCTTCCTATATTGTTTGTGAACAAAGTAATGGGCGATGAATTACTAGTATCTGTAATATAAGCCTTCCCACTTGCTGAAACTAGATACATCTTTCAGTTATGAGAGGCATAAATCCTTATTAACTATTAACTACTGTTATAGGTAGCATAGAATTATTCAAGCAATAAAAGAGTTTATTTTTTCCCTCGGTTAGTTGTAAATGAGTCTAGGGGGAACCCAGGAGTTTTCAGTTAAGCTCATTTCATACCTGTAGCAATAGCTTTAAAACCTAATCCTGGATATGTTTATACATTTTTAATAGAACCCCAATTTTACATACAATATCCTCCAGTGGCTTCAGCTGCTGCAACATCCTCCTGAACAGTTTTTCACATAATAGGCTCAGCAGGTTCAACGCCTGATTATCTTTCCTCCAGTTCAATATCTTCTCTTTTCCCTTCGTTATACACCGACAAGGGGACTATATGCAGGTTCTCTGTGGAGGATGCTTCATCTGTGAACGTGCAAGCAATGTAGAATCAATGTTCTGGCTGAATCCAGTATTCAAGGAATTTAATTGAATTATTGAAATTCAGGGTTGAACCCCTGGGACATTGATCCTGTACTGTCAGCTTCAAATCCGAGGTGCACTGGCTGCTTGATAATGTGTTCATAGGATTTGCAGTAGAAGGGGTGGTGAATCAAAGCCTGTGACAGTATCGCTAGCTGACAGAAAACAGAGGAACTGATGCTGAATACATTCAAAATAAATCAATATAGACTGGCCTGATTGAACAATTCTGGCAACGCATTGTGCTGGCATGGCTGCTGACTTACCAGTTTAAGAGTAGGCTCTGGATTCATGGTAGTTGGAAAGCTGGAGAGGCCTGTCACTGGGGCAATGCATTTAACTTCCAAGACAGAGTATATTTGCTCATCTGTTTTCCTTGCCAGAGGCTAGAAACTATTGTTGCAGCTGCCAAATGAAACAAAGGGGGATTTTTGAGCAACCTGGTCTAGTGGAAGGTGTCCTTGCCCATGGCAGAGAGGTTGGAACTAGATGATCTTTAAGCTCCCTTCCAATCCAAACCATTCTATGATTCATTCTATGATTCCATGATTAAAAGAGAAATGAAACCATAAAATAATACTTGCAAAAAGCTTAAAAAAAATTGCAAAGAAGTGGCTTTCATTTAGATTGACACCAGTGCAAATGCTTTGCTTATTTTCCTCAGATATTAAAAGATCATTGAGAATTTGAGGCTGGGGTCAATAAAAAAGAAAAAAAAAAAAAACAGAGAGAGAAAGAAGTTTAAAAACATTTCTACAAAATAATGCTCAGCCTTTACTACCTCTCCTGAGTGCTAAGTCATCTCCTTCCTCAAGTGGGGTTGCTGGAAAAAGGAGATAAAGCAGAGACAGCTGCAGGACTGCTCTGCCCCATCACGTGTTGTTTCTTCCATTGTTCTCTCTCACCAGCCCACCTGCTTTGTTCAATTTATCGTTGTCTGCTTCCCTTGAAATGGGAACTGAGAACAATTGGCTGGGTTGGATTGCACAGCTGTCACTTTAACTTCTGCAAGAAGACGGCAACTTTATAACCTTTCTGCAGTGTTATTCCCTTCGCTGGGAATAAACGACGGACAGGTCTTTCTTCTAGCACCATGATGTGCTGAAGCTCTTACCCTTCCTTCCTTCACCAGCATGACCAGTGTAAATCAGCATGAATATCAACAACTCAAAACCTTTAGGGCTGAGTCCTCTAAGGGACCTGGTGCTCTCTGCCGCTGTGGAGTCAAGGGGCTCAATCTGGTTAAACCCATACTGCGTTTACTTCTCTGTAATCAGACTACTCATGGGCATTAATGCCTTGGTGTACGTACAGGACTGTAGGTACAGGACCTCTGACTCCAGTGGGAGCCAAGGTCATCCAGAAGTGCACTGGATCATTGCCTTACAAAACTTCAGAGCATACATATCTACCTAAGGTCAAGGCTTTGACGAATAGAGATGAAGTCAGTGAGATCAAAGTAGGTGCTTGGCACCTTTCATCTTCTTAAGAGCTCTGTTGAACAGGAGCAGACTGCTGAAATGTAGACTTAGCGAGCATCAGTCAGAATTCCTACAAAATTTGCTACCTAGTTGGCTATGATATTAAGATACCCAGTCCTTACAGCTTAATTCTAAAATACATAGTGTACAACAGAGCAATGGGACACTGGAATTAGTCCTATTACCTTTGGGAGACCCTGAAAAATCTAGACATCTTCTAGAACAACCTTAACATAGAAGAACAGTATTCATCATTCATGCATTTAATAAATAAACCACGTATTGCCTACCTGGTAGCCCACCCACACCTCTTTTTCTTACATTCTTACTCCTCCTATAAACACACTGTTTTGACATCTGCAATCTAAATTAGAGGTAAGAGCCAACATCGAATCACCATGTAGCCACATTCTCTAAAGAGAACAGCTGCTGGAATTAAGAGTTGCAGAGACTCTTGCACAGTGAATTTCAACTTAACTCCCAAAGCTGTGTGATAATGCGTGCTTTTTTCTGCCCTGCACTTCGATATCCACTTCTCACTTAATCAAAGGTGTGTGTGGATGCTGTATAGCAAGTGAGAGGGAAAATTACCCTAAAGCCAGAAAGAATCCTTAGCTCTGAGGTCTTCATGTTGGAAATCTCAAGCCAAAAGCCAAGTACTTACCCTCTCTACATTAGGATGTATCATCATGTAATATGAGAGGGGTCTCAGATCAGAGTCACTCTCTCCACACTCCTGAACCTCCACAACATGCAGATGCCCCTCTCCACCCATGGATCTGGAAGATATCAAAAGCCCACAGTTATTTTATAGCACAAATTGCCCTGTATTTGTTGAGAGGCTAGTATGGTCGCTGCTTTTCAAGTAACACTACAAGTATGAGGTTATTTTAAAATCCATTACTTCAGTATTTATTCCCAAAGAGTTTTCTACATTTTTCATCCTTCTTTGTTTGTTTTTGTCTGCTTCATTCTATCCCATTCATATTATACTTCTGTGTATTCAAAATAACAAATTAATTTATTAGAAAAATGACACTCTGTAAGCATTGACATAACAGAAGACAGAAGAAGCGATGTTGAAAATATTTCAAAATAAATAATCAGTGCTATGTCAGGGGAGACTACTCTGAGCAGTCCTGGCAAAGCGTTTGCCCTGTTGGCATCATCAGTGTTATGCCAATTTAAAAACAGGCAGGAGTTTTGGTAGTCAGAATCCAGAAAAGTCATCACAGGGGTAAAGCATTTAGTTTTCAGGACTCACAGGGCATGTCTATACAAGTGCATAAAATGAGTCAAAGTGTCTGTTCTCTGGCCATCAGGGGAAGTGGCAAGGCACAGCTGGCATCCCTGCAGCTAACCTCTCTTTCTCCGAAGGCAATGCCTCATCTGTGCTGCGCATTTGGGTCCACTTCAGATCATGCCTGGGCCCATGTTCTCAACCAAGCAACACATCAGGAAACGTGCTAACTATGAAATGAGGTGCACAAGGTAGAGCAAGGACTTTGTGTCCTTCCCTCAGTTCATGGGGTCCTCTCTTATTCTGACCCAGGTAAAGAAACTGAGAAACCCTCTCCAACACAGGTATTCCTGCAATTCTGGAGAAAAAGAGCTCCAGTTTCAAAGTATTTGCATTTAAAAAAAAAAAAAAAAAACAAAAAACAACAATCTTCAAGTAATTCCTACTTTCTCTTTCCACATAGCTCTCTGCAAGGTGGGAGTTTGGGGGTTTTTTTAATAATTTTTATTTAATAACAGCTGTTAAAGAACCTCACTCTTTTTTTTTCGCTAAGGACAAGAGCTAAAACTCAGTGAAATCAGTGGAAACGCTCCTGAAGACCTTAACAGGAAATGGATCCAACCCTCTTGGTCTTTTGCTCCCCTTGCAGCATTTTTCTTTTTACGTTGGTTCCTCTTTCC
>NW_009619069.1:0-12391 GCF_000690535.1 Cariama cristata | reverse complement strand
TACCGTCTTCGTTAACATAAATCAAATACTAACATATGATCTGTGCATTCAAGTAAAAACAGCAAAATACACACAGATGCTAACAACTGTGAATTCAGAAAGCTGAAATACAGAGAGCTGTAAAAGTTACTTTGCTGAGAACTCAGTCAGTTTCTATTTAGAAGAAACTTTGCTTTTGGAGAATGCATTAAAACATTTCCTGCATACTTAGAAAATTCTATGGTCTACATGGAACTCATTAACATAGTCCACATTCAGGAATCCTGCGGGGGTCTCTCATACACCAGAACAGTGCTGCAGATCTTCAGGGGGAAAAAAAGCAGTCTGAGAAAATGCTTGGGACTGGGGAAGTGTTATAGCAACACACTGTTTATTTTCACAAATACAGTTTCTTTTTTACACTCCAGGAGGGAAAATTTTAGAAGTCGAAAAAAAAAAATCTTTGTTTTAAGTTGGTTGGTCTCCAGTGTTGGTAACTGCAAAGGAAAATGAACTCCCTCTCCTTCCTCTGTGCAGCAGCACAGAGGGAAATTACCTCGGAATGTGAATCATTTCTGTACTACTTTTGCTGAAATGAGAGTGCTACTGCAGGGGAGCCTGTATCAAATACAGCTACGTGGAATATCCAAAGCAAAATTTAAAACACCCAGGACACATACCATTGCAGCTTCTAGGACTATAGAGGAATTGCAGTGTTCTCTGCTAACCCTGCTGTATCCATCAGCACTTCATCAGCACTAGGACTAGGTTTTCAGCACTTCTGGATGTCAGGGAGAAATTTAGCATACTGTGTTGTAAAGCACTTGTGTCTTCAGTGTTCCTAACTGGTTCAGTTGCATGCTCAGAAGAACCCATCTGGATTTCATCTGCTTAGATATTTTCTGGGTTGGTATTGACAGAAGAAATCAAGTATTGGGCTTGCAGGCAGCTCCAGAGAGAGCTCTCAAAGAGGGAGCTCCAGAGTGCTTCCCAGCTGCCAGGCTTCTCTGCACATCCCACCCAGATCCAGACTCCCTGCTCAACTACCCTCCTGCTGCTCCTCAATGCTGTGAGCAAACCTGGAGTTACAGATTAGAAAGGAGCAGGAGCAAACTCTTCCCAGGTCCCCAGAGCATAAAAATCTTTCCTCTCAAAGAAGTAATACCAGATCATGAAAGTAATTTAGTGTCAGGATTACTAAAGACAGAGCTGCTCCTCAGGCGAAAGGCATCCAGGAGGCTGGTGGTGGTGAGGCAGGCAGGGGCAGTGCCCTCTCTGGCAAAGACGCAGTCCGGCGGTGCCCCAGTCGGGCCAGCAAGGCAGGGAGATGGACAGACGGCCACTCTGACTGCTGGCCCTCAGCCCAAGCAGCCAGCCCCCAGGGTGGGCAGTGATGCCTGTGTGGCCCTGACAGTTAACATAGGTAGATAGATCAACATAGATAGATATATACAGGTATACATTCATATGTATCACTGCCATGCACATAGCAAGCTAGAGTGGCTATTTTCCATTGAATAATTTCTGTAGTATTTTTTTCCTTTCTGTTACTTAGTCCTTTGCTAGTTTAAATTTCATTGTTGCACATTGTTTGCTGGTTCATTGAGTTAAGTGTTACTTTGATTTCAACAGATTAGGTCTATATGCATAAGGACAATGTAGGACTTTTTAAAATAAGGGGTCTTGGTCTTTTCTGGCTTCATTTTCCCACTCCAACATGAGGTCCGTTGCTTTGGGACACTTCTGCATCAATGACTGCAACTCTCCTTCATCATAATCAATTGCATTATCAAATCCCTTTCACTGAAAACGTTATGCATTGATACCAATTCAGTTTCTTACTACCACTATTTCTATTATAAGATTTTTCTAGAACATCTTTTTTACAATTTCTATGCCACATTTATTATGTCCTATTTATGTCAAAATTGTTCCTTAGCTTTAATGGGCCTTCTTTTTCTTTTCCATCTACTTTTATCATATCTTTATATAAATAGACTAAAAGTACTCTTGGTTTTTATTTTGTTAGGTTAAACAAATTGATAAGCTTTGGCCACAAAACAGGCTTTCTGTTCCTATAGGAGTACTATTAACTCTTTTCCTCTCTCCACCTGCTCCATTAGGAGTTTAACTCATTGAGTTTTTGTGACTCGAATTCTAAACTTTATACCAGATAATGTCTCACCAGTGCAAGTTATAATTAATACTTAACACTTTCATTTTGTAAAAGCCTCACTGGATACATCTGAGATTTGTATTTTCATTTTTTTACTGCTGCATGCACCTAGGTGGTGCATAATAATTCTTTGACTGACTAATACCCCTAAGTCTTCCTGTTTCAACCAGTGGGCCTTAGGATGATTACAGAAGTTCTGATTGAAGAAATTCTCATTGCTCCCTATATTCATTACCTCGCATTTCAAACTAATTAAATCACATACGTTGTCCCAGTTCTCAGGCCTATCCATTTCTTCCCATGTGATATTCTGATCATCTTCCATATTGTTAATGTCTGCTACATTTGTGTTTCTTGAAAAAAATCTATTAATGCATTCCTACTTTTTGTACGCAAGATATTGATGATAGTTTCCATAGCATTGGGTCTGATCTGATTCTTGAGGAATTACAGCCAACAATTCATTTTTATTTTAGCACAAATTTTTGTAGTTCCAAAACTGTGATCTTGTGCTAATCCACCTTTTATTCCAAGTATGTAATAATTTTCCATGTGCATTGAATCCAAGTAGATTAAGTGCTAAATTAATCTCTTCAGACAAGCTCAGTTACCAAAGTTCAATCAGACGCAATCCACTTGCTAATTCATGGGCCATTGTACCCTCTTTTTCATTCATCTCCATATATTTAAATATCATGCAAAAATTGTACTTAAGCTTCATATACAACTAATGTAAGATTACTGGCTTTTATTGGGACATTTCTAATCCCTTTCTTAGACACACCAAGTACAGTTTTGCTCTATCTGTGCATTGTAGCTGTACCAAAAGATTGAATCACTGCTTCCAGATTCTTCCAGACCTCATGTGCCATCCTCTCTTCAGAGTGGTCCTCTGGTCCAAGGTCATGAGGCTTAGTTGTCTCAGCAGGCCACGCTGAGCAGCAAGATGTCCCACAAAAGCAGCCCCATCAGTGCTGGGCTTTCGAAGGGTGAGCTGTGTGTGAACAGGTCTTGCTGGTTCAGCAAGCGACCAGGATTTCCAAACAGGCTCAGCCACCCTTATTGCTCTCGACTGAATCTCCTAGGAAACAGCAAACTGAAGCTGCTATATCTTTTTCCTGGAGCCTGCCCTACCTCCAGTTCTACAAGCAGGTGCAAACAGGCAGCCACAATAACAGAGACCCTTGCATGCACTGTGCTGCCTGAAGAGATGCTGGGAGCACCGCGTAGGGTGACCCTGGCTAGAGATTCATCCTATAGATGTGGGGTTTGCCTTTGGAGGGGGTGATCTAGCCCTGTGCCACCAGCACAGACAGGGAAGATAAATGCCGAGCAGAAAATAACTGATGAAAGGTAGGTCCTGAGAGTGAAGCTCTGTAGGAGGTAACACAGCTGAGTGGAAATAGTATGCACTGAGTGGAGACTGCAAATTCTGAAGATTTCTCTCCCATTTGCAGAGAAATGAAACTCTGCTGAAGCTTTTACTTTGCTCTTTGGATAAAACCTATCTTTTCCAACGCAGTTGTTGAAAATATGGGACTATCTATTAATGAATATGGCTTTTCAATTCAAGAATGTCATCTTATCATGGAAAATAGAATGAAATAAACAGAAAAAAAAGCATTTTAGTCATATTTTTATAGATTACATCAAATCCAAAGCATAATTTACATATACCATAAAAAACTAGATAGAATCGATATGATATTATGAACAGGCAATGCCATTTTTTTAATCTCCATTCTAAAAACACTTGCCTTGCTGATAAACACCAATGCAATTGTCACAGACACACATCTTTACTCTCTGCCCATGAATAACAACAGAGCCAAATGAGAATTCTCCAACTCTTTCACTTTCCATGTGTTCACCCACAATTTCTGAATTTGTTCTAATTGCACCTCTGCTCATTAGTTGGTCCATAATCCAAACACTCCTGGTATCCAACTCACTTGGCTCCTGAGTGAGACACATCCATCCCTGTGCCAGGTGAACGTTTATGACCTGGGGCAAGAGAGGTGTTCAATGGAGGACATGTGCTAGGACCTGCAAAAACCGTCCATAATACATAGTCCCTGCCAGAAAATCTTAAAGGTTAAAGCCTTCTTGCTGCAAACAGCTTGGTATTTACATAGCCTAACTGTCAGAGTGTGTCTCTACCCATTGAAGGATCTATCCCAGTCCATAAAATTATCCATGTGCATAACTGCTGATGGGTTTAGAACAGCAGAGGTAAATGATTTATAAATGGATCTCACAGATGGCAAAACTGTTCGAAGAAGATTCCTCTTCTCCACTGATGTGAAGTTGACTCTGAGGTACATGACTGCTGAAGCCTGAGAGAGGGACAGAGAGCAGTTAAAAAAAAAAAAAAAAAAAAAAGAAAAACCCACACAAACGGAAAAGAGGTGGTAGGCATTTGAGCCTCACAGTCTGAGCATGGAGAAGCCGAGCACCACAGCACTTCTGGCAGCATGCAGCACCCACCACGCAGAGTTTATGCAATAGGTATAGACTCCCAAACTGGAAACATACAGAATTTGGAGGTATTCAAAGTTAGCCTAGTGGCCTTTATAGTATCGTGCTCCATCTTTTGCATTTAATTTCTAGAGCTGAATATGACTTCTGGAGTGAGTTCTGCTTAAGAAAGATCACTATGGGATCCTCCAATACCAGCAAATAATATTGTTCAGAAAGTGAGAACAGTATATATGTGTACATAGACAGAGTATATATACATCTGTAGTATTCCCTATTAGAGAATAAGGAATCACTGCTCTTAGTTTTGCAACAGTGTACCACAACTCTTTTCCTGAAAATATGGTTACCACAAAGAAAAATAACATGAAGATACACAGAGATTTACAAATGCTTTTGTATCTGATTAGATTTACTATGAATTCCCCAAGGCTCCTCTTTGCTTTCTGGTCTCTTTAGTTTCAAAGATAAACCAATTGAATTGATAATTTAACAATCCACATGATTTTCTTGTCTTTTCAGAAGAAGTAGCATCACTTGTAGCAAACTGAGGCTTTGTGACATTTTAAAATTATTAATAAATAAAATAAGGTTTGCAAAACAGAGAAATCAATGTCCATGAACTCCTTCTCATTACCATAAACCTTTATGTTAAAAAATAAAAAATAAATTGCAGTGTGCAACGCTGGAAATATTTCTGCACTTTCAGTTCAAGTCACAAAATATGTATTTCCTCATTTATCCTCACTATCTTAACAACCAAAATCTCAGTAATACGGGAAAGCATTCATGCATGAGCTGTGCAAACATAGCACAAAATAGCAAGATTTGCAATGTTCCAGGCAAGTATTTTGTCAGCTTCTTCAGTTTGCATGTTGTTCAGAGTGTTAGGTGTTTAGATTCTGTGATAATAAGCTCTACATCGAAGAAAAAAACTAAGACACTATCTAACCAGCTTGCTCAGAGATAGATAGATAAGGGTTCTGTTTGTTTAGGTTTTCAAAAGCCTTTTTACTTTTTAGACCTTTGCTGACTGTTCAGCTAAGAGCAGAATTTATCAGCTTTCCCTATTTCCAGTTTATGTTATGTTATAGATTTCTTATTTTGATAGCGAGTAGATATTTTGCAAAGAGGTCATATCCTTAGACCCTGGCACAAGGGTCAAGAGCTAAAGTACTGAATATGACTTCTAAAATATTTTTGGCTTGCTATTGTAAGGGGAGAAACCGCATCTTTTTTAGTCTAGAAATTCTTTTTCTACAAATGTTGGCAACAGGTTAAAGATTATCCATAGGAGAAAGACTAAAAATAACTAGAGAGCTCAATGGGACAGTTAGTCATGCATGTCTAAATATGTTTTAGTTCCTAGACTGAATCTTAAATGCTAATTATTAAGCAGTAATCTAACCTATAGTACATATGCTATAAATACAATAATTTTTCCTCTTGTAGATATCATAGTAATGCAACAGGTTGTTGCCTCACATCAGCACTTTTGGACTGTATCTTCATTGAAAAATGGTGGATATTTCTGTCAGCAGGATATGTGCTAACTAGAGTAGCCACCCTACTGTCAAATCTAACAGGAAAGATGAGTCTCTTGTATCTTTACAGTATTCTTACTGTGAGATAGCTAAATGAGGCCACCCCCTGGCCACGGTTCACCTCCTGATAAAAACTTCAGTGATTTTTGTGCTCGATTTAAATTTTACAGGAACATAACTAAGACACGGCAAGTTATGACTTTGGTCAGTTTCCTTAAAGTAGCCATTAGGGTGGCATATATAGCAAACATGATGCCCTAAGGGCACAAGCAAAACAGTATTTGTATGGAGGCAATATCTTTTATTACCAACTGATACACTTAAAAAAAAAACAACCCACCAAACAACAGACAGACACACGAGCCTGAAGTGACCTGAAGAAAGACTATTGCGCCTGGAAAGCTGTCTGTTTTGTTGGTTTGATAAAAGATATTCTTCCTAAAAGTTTTGTGTTAGTTATAAATAGTCCTGTTAATTCAGGAGTCTTCCCAATCTTTCCAATATAGGCAGGGCTATAGAGTTGTGCCAGGTTTCACTCGTACCAAAGGTGCTGCCTTACCTTTTGTCTGATGCTACACAGTGCAGCTTGCTGCTAGTCTAGGCAAGATGTTTTTGTATTTCTTCTGGAAATTATTCATATCCACAAACAGAGATCTAACATCCTTCTTCTGATATTAGCTTATGCTAAGCAATGTCTCCACACTTCCCAAAATTACGTGTGCCTGTATCTTTATGTATTCTTTGATCATGTTGAAAGAATGAATCCATTGTGCTTGTTTATTAGCCCCAACAACTGCATTCAGTACATGGGTGGAAACATCCCCTTCAGCATGTTAATTACAAATTCACACTAGGGGTTCCTTTGTGTTCTGAGAGAATACAGTTCTTTGATTACACAAGACCTAAGTGGCATTTCAGAATATCAGCATTAATAACTCATTCCTACAGATCCACCAGGTAGAATTAAAATTAGAAAGAAGGGTTATAACTTGTCAAACTAGGTTTCTAATTAATGAAGTTACTTGTGTTACAACAACTACTTGCTCCTTCATAGACTGCGCTGTTTCCCTAAATACCGTGGTTCTGATGTCACATGATGAAAATCTGCAGTTTTGATAATCTGCCATTATGAATTTGCAGATGAACATAAGACAATCTATTAAAAATGTTCAAAACCTTTTAGAATAAGCACAAAATTCTGGGTTTGCTACACAAATATTTTGAATATTTTTCTACACAATGTTCATAACCATGCATGATTTCAGGTTCTTCTGTAGGTATAATGTAGTAAAAATAACACACTGTATAGAATGAATAATCATTTCCATAAAAGTGATTTTTTTTTTTTTCCTTTGTAATTCCATCTCATGGGGACAGAACAGTGAGCTGAAACTTTCAAAGCTCCCGTAGTATGATTGAGTTTTGCTTGGAAACTATTCAAAAAAGCACTTTCTTTTATTGTCTTTTACCCTGTTTTGTGAGTGAAGGGGGGTAATATAAATCCTCTGTGGGTGGGATTGATCTTGCCTAAATCAGGCATCTAAAATTTAGTTGTCCAAGTACAGTCTAAAGCACTCTTGTGCTTCCCTTAGAGTTAACGAAGAGCAGTAGACACCTCCCAGCTGGTACTCAACCTCAGACAGAAATCTAGCAAAGACCAGATAAATTCCTCTTTGCAGATGTTTGTGTCTCTCTATTAACTACAAAAAGACCTTAGGGTGATGAGCTCAGGCTTTAGTTTGCCACCTTCAATATGCATGGCAAACATTCCTTCACAAATCCACGTAATTACTGTCAAATCACTATTTACAATGTACCTCCCCTGTGAAACCTACAGGGCTTACAGACAATGGACAAGCTGTTAGCGAGCTCAGACGACTTGTGCAATAATTTGTTTATTTTGTTGTTATCTTATCCCCCCTTTCTCTCTGGTGGATGCTTTATACACATATGTGTATCTTGCCAATCCAAAGGTAAAATCCTGGCTCTGTTGAAGATGGTAGAGCCAGGATTTCTTGTCCTCCCTTAGATATCACAAAGTGTACAGAACTGTTAGGTCCCAGTCCTTAATGTAATGCGTTAACCTTTACATTTTCTCTCTCATGTCATAGTCCTCCATAAGAAGTTTAAAAACAAAAATGTGCAAAGGACATATAAATAGACTGATCAAATAAAATACCTGTGACAGTAAGACCAGCTTGCTCTGCTCCTGGGGAAAAAAAAAACCACAAACCAACACAAAAACCGTACAATGTAAAATGATCCTTTCAATGAAAATTGAGTTTTTATGGTCCCTTATTAGAGACTCCCCTTACAACTAATTATATTAAACCTCTGCATTCTCTGCTTTTTCTCATCAGTAATCTCACAATCTCCAAATCTGTGAAAGTAAATGCTTAGTCAGTCTGTAAATTGAGGACAATTATCATTATGACCACACAGTAATACGAAAATAATTAGACCATTGCTCGCAGCAAAAATATAAATCAAATCAGTTTGTAATAGGAACATTAATAATTTGTTAAAGATACAATCTATTGCACATGAAGACTGGAAAGCAGCTGAGCTGTGCTGCTTTGCTGAAGACAGTGCTTGTTTTGAAATAAAGAGCACAAAGTTCAGTGTATGTGCATCAGTGATAATCTATGGGTGATTGTGTTCAAGAGAATTTACAACCTATTCCAAATGCGTGAACTCAGTGGAACTGGGAAATTGAATGGCTGAGTGGTATTTATTATGCTACCCTTATCTTTGCCAACGTGAAGGGAAAGACTGGGACAGTTCACTTTGCCTCCAGGCATCCAGTAATGAGCCAACCGGTGGTGCATTAGGAAGTAGTGGGCAAGTGGCATTATCATCAGGTGCATTTTTAGTAGCAGAGTCAAGTAGCACTGGGAGCATTATAAGTAGTGCAGTCGAGTGCTAGAGCATTGGTTATTATAGCACAGAATGTACAATGGTAGGAAGGCTTTGGGAAATATAACAAGCAGAGTTAGGCCTGAAACATCCACTTTAGATACTGCCAAACTTTGAAGAGCAGCAGCTCTAAACTCAGACTTTTTCTTTGGCACCTAGGGATCACTCTAACGGGCAAAACCTGATCCTCAAATTCGAACTCTCTCAAATCCTAGTAAATCCTGGATACATTTCTGATGACAAGTAACACAGTCCAGGTTCTTTCAGAGCACAACAGACAGTGCAGCTGAATGCTACACCAAACTTTTAAAAAAGGAGCCATTTGGCATAATAAGCATAATAGTCAGGGGGACAAGGTAATATCAAATGTGCAATTTGATAATTATGAAACAATTGTAAGTGATGGGCAATATTACTCAAGTCTTACCAGATAACGTTACCTGGAAAGACTCTTGACATCATTAGGGATCATAGTAAACCTTTAGGCAAAGTGGTCTGTAGGGTGTTGGAAGGCTCTGAAAGGGGTGAGGGTCTACCGCCTCACAGTAAATCTGTATGGATCAGGCAGTCAAGACCTGTCCTGATGGAAATGTATGCTAGTGTGAAAGTTACAGCACAAGGACTACCACTCTGTCCATGTTTTTCTCCTACTCTTGCCCAGATTCTTCCCTTCCCCACGTTATCTTCTGTACACCAACTGACCTAACATACACCGCAGGTCTGCTCCAGCATTTCACAGAGGTGGGGTAAATTTTGTGAATCAGGAGGTGGGGAAGAGCTGTGTGCAATGCTAATCTATCTCCACCTTTACAGTGATAACAAAAGACTGGGGTGAGGGCAAAAACGCATGGCGAGGTGGCACGGAGCAGAGCTGGTCTGGTCTGGTACTCACAGGATGGAGCAAATCAGGGAACAAATCTGGTATCATGGACTTTGTGACAATATTGACACATTCAGAGCTGGTAGCTACCTCACATTTGGATTCAAGATATTTCCGCACTGTCAGTGTATCATCAACAGAAGAAACACGTGATTGATATGAAATCTGGACTCTGGTCTTCTTCCAACTCTAGACTGGCAGTGAAATCACAGTAATGCTGGAAATCATTGACATGTTCCGAATGGGAGACATGGTGAAGTCTCAATATCTTTTCCAGTCCTCATTTCTAAGTCCACACAAAACTGTAAACCTTCAGAATGTTTTTTGGTTCTGCAGCCCTAAACTATCCAGATCAGATGTCAGTTTATAGTCAGAATGAAGGGTAGATGAACATCTGTATAAAGCTTAAGTCCTGCATAGGAAAAACTGTGAAGACTCTAAAGAGTGCAATGTCCTCTCTCTGAAGGGGTTACAGCAGGCAGCAGCAGGAAGACTAAACAGGAGTTAGATCTCTGGAAGTGTTTTTCTCCCAGTTCTCTGACAATAGCAGGTGTCTTGGACTGAATGTAGCTTATACCTGTATTAAGACCCTGCAAACAGGATGGAAGACTGAGGGTGCATACAGATAGGTCCAGCGCAAGTAAAGGAGACCTTTGACTCCATTATTTACTAAGACTTCCCCCTGTGGTTGGTGACAATAAAAGGCTTTGATGTTGGCATTAGTTATAACAGGCAATGAAAATGTGACTGGTGTCTTCAGTTAGCTGCATGGGGAGATTTGTTTCATCTGATGCTCAAAAGCATATGCTAGCCACACTATCTATGCTCACGGGGCATGGGAATATTTGTCTGCAGATAGCCAAGTGACTCCCACATAAGAAAACCAGAGACAATGAGCAGCTAGGCATTGAAATCTTAGCCATTTAAGTGGGAATCAGATTGAAATCTGAAACTGATACCAAATTGGTGCAATTATGTTGAATCAAATCAGAAAAACAGCTCATAACATGGTAATAGAATTTACTATAATTGCTGAAGGAATACAAGGAATCCAAAGGATACTTCTTCCTAATACAATAATATTTGAAATCCATGGAAAATAATTCATCTTTTAAATGAAATGAAGACCTTCACTTTGGTTGCAACTACTGTATTTCCCACTTTTCTTAACGTTCAATTACTTTCAGCTAAAAAAAACTAGTACAGAAAAACAAGTGTCATTGGAGATTGTCTTGGTGTTAATGAAAACTTATGTAGTAGTTTGTATTATGTTTCAAGCAAATATCTCTTTTACTGTCTGTATTCTCTTTTAAAGAAAACTTGTAAGGAGCAATTTCATAAGAAAGTTGCAGCTGAGTATGATGCCCTTCTTGTGTTTTACTTTTGTATTGGCTTATATAAACTCATTTGCTCTGCAAAGAGGATTTCTGCAAGGGATTTTGGGGAGGCACCAGTGCTTTCTCAGTGCTTGGACTGGTACTAAAATCCAGGCTGTCTGCATCTGTAACTGGTAACAAATTGAGCTGGTCCAGCATCAAATGTAGAAATAAATGCCAAGATAAGTTATGTTCTTCTCATATGGAACTATCATTTATGTGGTATGTGTTATTTCTTCTTCAGGTATAGGTCAGAAGTGATAATGTACTGCAGCTCTTGTAAAAGTGGTACACAGCAGCAGTGTCTGTGTAGATTCATGTCTGAGCTTGGTGAGTGCATCTCCTCATACATCTTGCACCAATTTTTATGAGATATTGTCTCTCCTGGAATTCTGGATGTTGTTCCTATTATTCAGTTATTTTCCACGTTTGTGTTGCCTGTCTACCTGTTTCTGCTGACACCAATCAATTATGACTAGTCCTTTGCTATGCAAAATGGAGATCTCCCTCCTCTGAACTTCAAAGGATGTCACTCAGAACATAAAGCCGTTACCATTAGAAATTCAGCATTTTCTAACAAACCCCACATTCAGAATGAAGTATATAGAGAACCATTACGTTGGACACAGAAATAACTGGAGTTTATTGAGAGTTTTCTAAATGCCTGGCAGAGGGTTTCAAGAGTGCTGAAGCTTTCCAATTTTCCATTAGGAAAATGAATGTCTGAGACATGAATCACTCCTTAGAAGAGCCTACAACTTCCACTGATTAAAAAGTGAGCGCAGAGGGCAGAGGCTGGTAGTGAATTCTGCATGGTGGGTGTTTATACTTGGTCAGACAAGGTTCATCTATAGTGACACGTTTCAGTTTTGGTCAATAATAATATGTTTTGGGTTAATCTCATCCAAAACAACAAATACATACATACCTAGATTTAGGTTTAAATACACTGCTTTGGAAACAACAAACAAACACAATATTCAATGAGAAGTGAGCAAACAGACTACTGAAATATATTTCATAGAATCATAGAATCATTATG